>NC_034179.2:41758996-42058996 GCF_002021735.2 Oncorhynchus kisutch | reverse complement strand
TCTCCGCGCTGAGGTAAAGGATGAGATTCTCTCCCGGGAGGTTCCCTCCAGCGTGGATTCCTTGATTGAACTCGCTATTCGCATAGAGCGACGGGTTGATCTTCGTCACCGAGCTCGGGGAAAGGAGCTCGCGTTCTCCGTTGCCCCCCTCTCCGCATCACTACCATCTTCCTCCGCCGGCTCGGGTGCTGAGCCTATGCAGCTGGGGGGTATCCGCATCTCGACTAAGGAGAGAGAACGGAGAATCACCAACCGCCTCTGTCTCTATTGCGGTTCCGCTGGTCATTTTGTCACTTCATGTCCAGTAAAAGCCAGAGCTCATCAGTAAGAGGAGGGCTACTGGTGAGCGCTACTACTCTGGTCTCTCCTTCAAGATCCTGCACTACCTTGTCGGCCCATCTACGCTGGACCGGTTCGTCAGCTTCCTGCAGCGCCTTGATAGACTCTTGGGCGGAGGGCTGCTTTATGGACGAGACCTGGGCTCGGGAACATGACATTCCTCTCAGACAGTTAAAGGAGCCCACGGCCTTGTTCGCTCTGGATGGGAGTCCTCTCCCCGGGATTCAGCGTGAAACGCTACCTTTAACCCTCACTGTCTCTGGTAATCATAGCGAAACCATTTCTTTTTTAATTTTTCGTTCACCTTTTACACCTGTTGTTTTGGGTCATCCCTGGCTAGTTTGTCATAATCCTTCTATTAATTGGTCTAGTAATTCTATCCTCTCCTGGAACGTCTCTTGTCATGTGAAATGTTTAATGTCTGCTATCCCTCCTGTTTCCTCTCTCTTCTTCACAGGAGGAGCCTGGTGATTTGACGAGGGTGCCGGAGGAATATCACGATCTGCGCACGGTGTTCAGTCGGTCCAGGGCCACCTCTCTTCCTCCGCACCGGTCGTATGATTGTAGTATTGATCTCCTTCCAGGAACCACCCCCCCCCCCCGGGGTAGACTATACTCTCTGTCGGCTCCCGAACGTAAGGCTCTCGAAGATTATTTGTCTGTAGCTCTCGACGCCGGTACCATAGCCCCCTCCTCCTCTCCCGCCGGAGCGGGGTTTTTTTTTGTTAAGAAGAAGGACGGGTCCCTGCGCCCCTGCATAGATTATCGAGGGCTGAATGACATAACAGTTAAGAATCGTTATCCGCTTCCTCTTATGTCTTCAGCCTTCGAGATCCTGCAGGGAGCCAGGTTTTTCACTAAGTTGGACCTTCGTAACGCTTACCATCTCGTGCGCGTCAGGGAGGGGGACGAGTGGAAAACGGCGTTTAACACTCCGTTAGGGCACTTTGAATACCGGGTTCTTCCTTTCGGCCTCGCAAACGCTCCTGCTGTCTTTCAGGCATTAGTAAATGACGTCCTGAGAGACATGCTGAACATCTTTGTTTTCGTCTACCTTGACGATATCCTGATTTTTTTCACCGTCACTCCAGATTCATGTTCAGCACGTTCGACGTGTCCTCCAGCGCCTTTTAGAGAATTGTCTTTATGTGAAGGCTGAGAAGTGCACTTTTCATGCCTCCTCCGTCACATTTCTCGGTTCTGTTATTTCCGCTGAAGGCATTAAGATGGATCCCGCTAAGGTCCAAGCCTGTCATTGATTGGCCCGTTCCTAAGTCACGCGTCGAGCTGCAGCGCTTTCTCGGCTTCGCGAATTTCTATCGTCGTTTCATCCGTAATTTCGGTCAGGTGGCAGCTCCCCTCACAGCCCTTACTTCTGTCAAGACGTGCTTTAAGTGGTCCGATTCCGCCCAGGGAGCTTTTGATCTTCTCAAGAATCGCTTTACATCCGCACCTATCCTTGTTACACCTGACGTCTCTAGACAGTTCGTTGTCGAGGTTGACGCGTCAGAGGTGGGCGTGGGAGCCATTCTTTCTCAGCGCTCCCTCTCTGACGACAAGGTCCACCCTTGCGCGTATTTTTCTCATCGCCTGTCGCCGTCGGAACGTAACTATGATGTGGGAAACCGCGAACTGCTCGCCATCCGCTTAGCCCTAGGCGAATGGCGACAGTGGTTGGAGGGGGCGACCGTTCCTTTTGTCGTTTGGACTGACCATAGGAACCTTGAGTACATCCGTTCTGCCAAACGACTTAATGCGCGTAAGGCTCGTTGGGCGCTGTTTTTCGCTCGTTTCGAGTTCGTAATTTCTTATCGTCCGGGCTCTAAGAACACCAAGCCTGATGCTTTATCTCGTCTCTTCAGTTCTTCAGTAGTCTCCACCGACCCCGAGGGGATTCTCCCTGAGGGGCGTGTTGTCGGGTTGACTGTCTGGGGAATTGAGAGGCAGGTAAAGCAAGCACTCACTCACACTCCGTCGCCGCGCGCTTGTCCTAGGAACCTTCTTTTCGTTCCCGTTCCTACTCGTCTGGCCGTTCTTCAGTGGGCTCACTCTGCCAAGTTAGCCGGCCACCCCGGCGTTCGGGGTACGCTTGCTTCCATTCGCCAGCGTTTTTGGTGGCCCACTCAGGAGCGTGACACGCGTCGTTTCGTGGCTGCTTGTTCGGTCTGCGCGCAGACTAAGTCCGGTAACTCCCCTCCTGCCGGCCGTCTCAGACCGCTTCCCATTCCCTCTCGACCGTGGTCTCACATCGCCTTAGATTTTATCACCGGACTGCCTTCGTCAGTGGGGAAGACTGTTATTCTTACGGTTGTCGATAGGTTCTCTAAGGCGGCTCATTTTATTCCCCTCGCTAAGCTCCCTTCTGCTAAAGAAACGGCACAAATCATCATCGAGAATGTTTTCAGAATTCATAGCCTTCCGTCAGACGTCGTTTCGGACAGGGGTCCGCAATTCACGTCTCAATTTTGGAGGGAGTTTTGCCGATTGATTGGAGCTTCCGTCAGTCTCTCTTCCGGCTTTCACCCTCAGTCTAACGGTCAAGCAGAACGGGCCAATCAGACTATTGGTCGCATCTTACGCAGTCTTTCTTTTCGTAACCCTGCGTCTTGGTCAGAACAGCTCCCCTGGGCAGAATACGCCCACAACTCGCTTCCTTCGTCTGCGACCGGTCTATCTCCTTTTCAGAGTAGCCTCGGGTACCAGCCTCCGCTGTTCTCGTCTCAGCTAGCCGAGTCCTGCGTCCCCTCCGCTCAGGCTTTTGTCCAACGTTGTGAGCGCACTTGGAAGAGGGTCAGGTCTGCACTTTGCCGTTATAGGGCGTAGACTGTGAGAGCCGCTAATAAGCGTAGAACTAAGAGTCCTAGATATTGTCGCGGTCAGAGAGTATGGCTCTCCACTCAAAACCTTCCCCTTAAGACAGCTTCTCGCAAGTTGACCCCGCGGTTCATTGGTCCGTTCCGTATTTCTCAGATCATTAATCCTGTCGCAGTGCGACTTCTTCTCCCGCGATATCTTCGTCGCGTCCACCCGGTCTTCCATGTCTCCTGTGTTAAGCCCGTTCTTCGCGCCCCCGCTCGTCTCCCCCCCCCCCCCCATCCTTGTCGAGGGCGCACCTATCTACAGGGTCCGTAAGATTTTGGACATGCGTCCTCGGGGCCGTGGTCATCAGTACCTAGTAGATTGGGAGGGGTACGGTCCTGAGGAAAGGAGTTGGGTTCCCTCTCGGGACGTGCTGGACCGTTCGCTGATCGATGATTTCCTCCGTTGCCGCCAGGTTTCCTCCTCGAGTGCGCCAGGAGGCGCTCGGTGAGTGGGGGGGTACTGTCATGTCTTGTCATATTATGTCTTGTTCCTGTTCTTTCTCTTCACTCTGTCTCCCTCTGCTGGTCGTATTAGGCTACCTTCTCTTTCTCTCCTCCTCCAGCTGTTCCTCATCTCCTCTAACTACCTCATTCACCCTTTTCCCACCTGTTCCCTTTTTCCCTCTGATTAGGTCTCTATTTCTCTCTCTGTTCCTGCTTCTTTCCTTGTCAGATTCTCGTTTGAGTTTCTCATGCCAGTACCAAACTATCGTCTTGTTTGCTTCACCCTTGTCCCATCCTGTTGGAATCTGCCTGTTCTTCTGATGCTACGTGTGATCAGGTACCTCTGTCCGCTACGACCCGCGCCTACCCAGAGAGACCAGCAGTCTGTCGCCGCAACCCAGCTATTCTCCTCTGCTGCTAAGAAGGGGACTCTTTAGTAAATATCAGAAGGACTTTCTGTTTCATTTGTCGCCCTCTCTGAGGGTTGTCTATTTTGCCATTTTCTACATCTGAAGAGGATCTATGTCTTCCCTGTGTTTTTACATTAAAGGACTCTGTTTTTGTTAAATCGCTTTTGGGTCCTCACTCAAGTGCACAACAACTAATCCGGATGCTTATAAGTAATTGTCCTCCAACGAACTATCAAACAGGCAAAGCATCAAAACAGGACTAAGATTGAATCCTACTACACTGGCTTGTGGCTGGGCTTGAAAACTATTACAGACTACAAAGGGAAACCCAGCCGCGAGCTGTCCAATGACGCGAGCCAACAAGACGAGCTAAATCCCTTTCATGCTTGCTTCAAGGCAAGCAACACTGAAGCATGCATGAGAGCACCAGCTGTTCCAGACAGTGATGATCACGCTCTCTGTTGTCAATGTGAGCAAGACTTTTAAACAAGTCAACATTCATAAGGCTGCGGAGCCAGATGGATTACCAGGACGTGTACTCAGAGTATGCCCGAACCAACTGGCAATTGGCAATTGGCAATTGTCTTCACTTGCCAACTTCTCTCTGACCGAGTCTGTAATACCTACATGTTTCAAGCAGACCACCATAGTCCCTGTGCCCAAGAACACTAAGTTAACCTGCCTAAATGACTACCGACCCATAGCACTCACATCAGTAGCCATGAAATGCTTTGAAAGGCTGGTCATGGCTCACATCAACACCATCATCCCGGAAACCCTGGACCCACTCCAATTTGCATACCACCCCAACAGATCCACAGATGATGCAATCTCAATAGCACTCCACACTGCCCTTTCCCACCTGGACAAAATGAACACCTATGTGAGAATTCTGTTCATTGACTACAGCTCAGCATTTAACACCATATTGCCCACAAAGCTCATCACTAAGCTAATGACCCTGGAACTTAACACCTCCCTCTGCAACTGGATCTTGGACTTCCTGACGGGCCGCCCCCAGGTGGTAAAGGTAGGCAACAACACATCTGCCATGATGATCCTCAACACTGGGGCCCCTCAGGGGTGTGTGCTTATTCCCCTCCTGTAGTCCCTGTCCCCCCACAACTGAGTGGCCAAGCACGACTCCAACACCATCGTTATGTTTGCCTGACGACACAACAGTGGTAGGCCTGATCACCAACAACGATGAGACAGCCTATAGGGAGGTCAGAGACCTGGCAGTGTGGTGCCAAGACAACAACCTCACTCTCAATGTGAGCAAGACAAAGGAGCTGATTGTGGACTACAGGAAAAGAATAACCGAAAAGGCCCCCATTAACATCGACGGGGCTGTACTGGACTGGGTCGAGAGTTTCAAGTTCCATGGTGTCCACATCACCAACAAACTATCATGGTTCAAACACACCAGGCCAGTCGTGAAGAGGGCACGACAACACCTTTTCCCCCTCAGGAGACTGAAAAGATTTGGCATTGATCCCCAGATCCTCAAGAAGTTATATAGCTGCACCATCGAGAGCATCCTGGTTGCATCACCACCTGGTAAGGCAACTGCTCGGCATTCGGCCTTAAGGTGCTGTAGAGGGTAGTGTGTGCGGCCCAGTTCATCACAGGACCTATATACAAGGCGGTGTCAGAGGAAGGCCCAAAAAATTCTCAGTCACCCAAGTCATGTTCTCTCTGCTACCGCATAGCATACCGGAGCGCCAAATCTAGGTCCAAACAGCTCCATAACAGCTTCTACCCCCCAAGCTATAAGACTGCTGAACAATAAATCAAATGGCCACCAGGACTATTTACATTGACACCCCCACCCCCTTTGTTTTTACACTGCTGCTACTCACCGTTTATTATCTATGCATAGCCACTTTACCCCTACTTATATGTATAAATTACTTCGAATAACCTCTACCCCTATACATTGACTCAGTACCGGTACCCCCCTAAACTTAAGTTTATTTAGTCAATATTTTCTTAACTCTATTTCTTGAACTGCATTGTTGGTTAAGGGCTTGTAAGTAAGGTTGTATTCGGCGCATGTGACAAATACATTTTAATTAGATTTAAACGTGTAGTGTATTTGAGGTTTTAAAAGGCTTAATTTCCCCTACGAAACATCTATCAACCCATACAACAATGTCTATTAATTAGAATCCACATAATAATTCACATTTCCTGTTGTTGCAGGATAATTTTCCTGATGTAGCAAACTGGCTCAAATTAAGATCTGTCATCGGTAGACATAGCTCATTAGGCTACCAGCAGAGTATGAATTATTCCTTTAAAAGTTATGTCTTTGTATCTTGAGCTTGTTAAATTGCTTTATACTGTATAATCAATCACGTTAGGCTAACAGTGTGCGAAAATACATTTAACATTATGACATGTTTACATTTGTAACAGTACTCTGCTTGCGTTGTGTACAGTCAATCATCGACACGAACTCCAACGTGTAGCACCAGTCATGGAGATTTATTCTGATAGGAACAGCACAAAATTGCACGTCATGCAATGCACGGCTCACCATCCAACTCTGCACTCACACTCGCTGATTTGGTGCTTGTTCACTGGGCATGTAGTTACCAAAATAATACAATTACAATATACAATATAATATCTTTAACAATGTACCTGATAGGAACAGCACAAAAATGCACGTCATGCAATGCACGGCTCACCATCCAACTCTGCACTCACGCACTGTACAAAATACATGAACCCCCCCCACCAGACAGAGTAAGTTGCTAGCTAGTACTGGCAGGAATTCTTTACAACAAAATGCACAACAAATATTCTCCAAAAAACGTTGCATCTTATGTGTGATGTTCGAATAACATTAACAAATAAATTAATATAAATTGTACATTTAAATCATCACTTGGTAGTATAAAAATCACTTTTGATGTACAGTGCTTTGCATCCAACAACTTACCGCTGGTTTGGTGCTTGTTCACTGGGACGTTTCTAACTGAAACATCCTCCCTCGTAAGCAAGCTACGCAAACCAGCCAATAAGATGCCATGTTGAGTAGGTGAAGGCAAGACAAAACTAAAACCCATTGGCTTAACAATAAAGTGGCAAGGGTAATCACCAATATAACACATTGATTAGGCAAAATATTTAGTTTTGAAAGGGCTGTAGTTGTATAGGCCAATACAAATGTATTATATATTGTTATGCATTCAACTTTATTTGCAGAGTGCATTTTGATGCCAAATCACTTTTGGGCCCAGCTCGTAGAAATAAACATTGAAGATGAGAGCTACAGTGCATCTTAAGTGTCACCTGAGTGCTGCCCAGCTGTAAAATGTCAAATAGAGGCTGGCATATTGAGCGTCAGAAAGCATTGGCAGTCCACCACTACTTCCATTAAAAACATTGGCTGAAATGGATTGCATAGCAAACCATTCCCACTGTAGGCCTAGTAGCTGTGGAAGAAAGATGCCACAATTACCACTGAAGTAATGTGTATTTAGGGATGTTGTTTGCATAGAACTCCTTAGCAAATCATACACAAGAACCTTTCCTACTTATTGTTTTAACAATTGTTAAATCCCAATTTAAATAGTCTATTTTGTAGTTAAAATCCATCCATTGAACTAAACAAATATCCTTTACATGCTCTTATGATGGTATTTAAAACCTCATGAGTTAAAAAATAACAATTACTTCAGATTAGTTGGCACGTGCTAACGTTTCAAAGTGTGTTCTGCATGTAGGCTACGTTAAAGCCTTGTTCACACTGCAGGCCTTAATGCTCAAATATGTTAGTAAACAATTAACACGCTAATTAGCTACCACATGTTCTTGTCAAACTGTCAACAGAGTAGCTAGCAAGCAACACTTGAGGGCAAATAAATCAGATTTGACCATTCAGACACAAGTCACATAGCCAGGAATCAGATTTGTATCTGACTTTAAACCAACTACTAAGGTGGTTTGAAATGTGACTTGAAATATCCTATTCCATGTGCTTTTTGGCTGTTCAGACTGCAGGGAAAAGAACAGATTCTAATCGGATATGCAAATAGGATTTGAATCACTTCAAACTGCCAATGTGAACATGACTTAAAAGACTCCTGAAATATGCTGTCCACTTTGTTAACACATTAGGCTAGGTATGCATTCATAAAGCCTTTCTAACTGCCTACATAGGACATACATAGGACATACAATCATATTGTACACACTATAGTGCCTATACATAACACTATCAAAAGCTCATCAAATACATGTTGTGATTACTCCGATGGTTAATAACTTATTACAAAAGCTAATATATGCCTGGTGGGATAAATATTAATAGATATAATAACTATTATCTTGTCAACGATGTATGGTTGAGCGCAATGACAATTCGAACAATGGAAAAGAGAGCTATCCTCAGAAAACATAAACCTACGAGATCAACTACAGAGACTCTTCTTCACGGACGTGTGGGCAGCCAGCATCGTCGGGCGTCGGTTTATTCTTTACACTAACATTAAGGCTAGATCAGGATGACGGATGTTGCATTTCGTTTGATGGCAATATTACATGTGTCGGTCCATGTTGGAAATAATCAATATTCCTGAACGCCAAGTATCATTAGAAACTATTTCAATTTATGGCTCTGTCAATAACGGATTACCGGTAGGTTAATATTATAAAGTACCCTATGCAGGTTCGCTCACGTACACGGGTGTATGCGCTCGCGCTCAGGTTGCACCTGCAAGATGGCTCAAAGTGTTTTTGCATAAAGTCCTGTGAAGCTAGAATACATATTTGATTATCCTAATTTGTGACTGCAATTAGGGTTTGAGATGGGTCCTTGTAACGAAGATGTCATTGCGTCTCCGATGCAACTTCACGCTCCAACTCACCTTGAAACAGGGCTTGTCTGGTAGTGCCTCCAAAGCGACAGTGGAGAAACCAATCCACGCCCCAAAGCCTCCTACACTCACCAATGAAAAGAGTGCGGAGGCGGATCTAAAATCTAAATTGTCATGCCTGGTTTCATGTTGGATTTACCATCTGACGTCGTCTGCTCTCCTCTCACTGGTGCAGGTGCTCTGTCTCAGCGAGAGAGGATGCGAAGGAGAGCAGGGGAGGGATAAAGCGAAGGGCGCCGGTGAAAAAGTATGCAGGGCATGATTTAAAGGATATCAACCGCAGCAGATAGCGCCTTTATCGACCCGGGGACTCAGCAATGAAAGGTTTATTGAAAGGGGCACTTTGAGATATGATGAGGTTTCTTTCTGGTTGGCAATAGTACTATGATTTGGTATGTGGCCACTTTGATAGCAAGTGTATTCAGCACCCGAGGAACGGCAGCTCAAGGTGAGTTGAAGTGCAATATTTTATACTGCTTCCTGCTCAAGTTTTATTGTGGCTATGTTTACGAGGCTATATGGCTTTCGGATCATTGCTTGTTTGCCTGTCCACAAATGTCTAACAAAAGTAGGCAAAAATTAGTTTATTCCATTTGGTTTATTCAATTGTGTTTGAATTGCTTGCACCTGTTTCAAAGTGTAATGATAAGACGAGCACAAATTAGGAGGAAAAGTAATAAAAATGCATTTTATTATGAAGAATATCCACCCCATGCCCTGTATCTACATTGGAAGAAGGGGGTGGATAATAAGAAATTAAGAGCACTAATCCTGATTTACTACTGTATCTAATAATACGGTTTGGGAATGGATTGTCATGCTGCTATAAACTAATTTGAATAACCTTTAGGTAGCTGCAGAGGCGCGTGCCAAACACCATCCTGATTCTCAGTAGTGCTGTTAGCTATGTTCCTGACTCGACAATAGCTTTTTGTATGTTTAAAAACGCAACTCAAATTATTAGTGGTTTTGTAAATGGTTCGTTTGTGTTATACCTTAAGCACTTGTCGTAGAGTTCTTTTGACACTCTACTTTCTTGATCGCGAAACGCAGGGCTACTTATATGTTTGTGCCCCCAACTATGGTTATACATAGTGTCATGCAATACAGGTGAGGTGATCAACTGATACGTTTTCATCCCAATTTACCCGTCTCATATTATGGATTCAGTTTGACCCGTACTTCCATCTATGTCCACTGGAGGGAGTTTATTTTAATTTTATAGTATCACTGCTGCAACATATGCATAAGAATGGTCAAACATGCTCAGTTAAGTTGATACACTATCATTGGATATATGCAGTATTTGGATTGATAATCAAGGGGTTAAGTTTACATTGATAGTTAGTCTTTGCTGCTATGTGCAGAATAGTTGCATGTAGCCTACAGTATATACTACTGTGTAGTACAACAATTCTTATTTTTCCACATTTTGTTGTGTTACAGCCTGAATTTAAAATGGTTTAAATATAGATTCATTTTTACGAATGGGGAAAAAAAGGAAAAGCTGAAATGTCTTGAGTAAATAAGTATTCAATCAAACCTTTGTTATGGCAAGCCTAAATACGTTCAGGTGTAAGAATTTGCTAAACAAGTCACATCAGTTTCATGGACTCACTCTGTTTGCAATAATACTGTTTTTGAGTGACAACCTCATCTCTGTACCCCACACATACAATTATCTGTAAGGTCCCTCATTTGAGCAGTGAATTTCAAACATGGATTCAACCACAAAGACCAGGGAGGTTTTCCAATGCCTCAGAAAGAAGGGCTCTTATTGGTAGACTGGTAAAAAAAAAAAGCAGACATTGAATATCCCTTTGAGCATGGTGATGTTATTAATTACACTTTGGATGGTGTATCAATACACCCAATTACTACAAAGATACAGGTGTCCTTCCTAACTCATTTGCCAGAGAGGAAGGAAACCGCTCAGAGATTTCACCATGAGGCCAACAGTGACTTTAAAACAGTTAGTGTAATGGCTGTGATAGGAGGTAACTGAGGATGGACCAACAACATTGTAGTTACTCCACAATACTAACCTAATTGACAGAGTGAAAAGAAGGAAGCCTGTACCGAATAACAATATTCCCAAATATGCATCCTGTTTGCAACCAGGCACTAAAGTGATACTGCAAAAATGTGACAAAGTGTAACCTATGTGAAATGGCTAGCTAGTTAGCGGTGGTGCGCGCTAATAGCATTTCAATCGGGTGACGTCACTCACTCTGAGACCTGAAGTAGTTGTTCCCCTTGCTCTGCAAGGTGCCGTGGCTTTTGTGGCGCGATGGGTAACGATGCTTCATGGGTGTCAGTTGTTGTGTGCAGAGGGTCCCTGGTGCGAGCACGGGTCGGGGCGAGGGGACGGAAGTAAAACTGTTACATTGATGCTGTTGACCCGGATCACATCCATTTTTAGGGCCTTCCTCTGACAACACCTAGTATAGAGGTCCTGGATGGCAGGAAGCTTGGCCCCAGTGATGTACTGGGCTGTACGCACTACCCTCTGTAGTGCCTTGCGGTCGGATTCTTCCATACCAGGCAGTGATACAACCAGTATCTGCTCCTGATGGTGCAGCTGTAGAACATTTTGAGGATCTGAGGACCCATGCCAAATATTTTCAGTCTCCTAAGTGGGGATAGGCTTTGTCATGCCCTCTTCACGACTGTCTTGGTATGTTTGTACCATGATAGTTTGTTGTTGATGTGGAGACCAAGGAACCTGAAGCTCTCAACCTGCTCCACTACGGCCCTGTCGATGAGAATGGGGGTTGGCCTGGTCCTCCTTTTCCTGTAGTCCACAATCATCTCCTTTCTCTTGATCACATTGAGGGAGAGGTTGTTATCCTGGCACCACACAGCCAGGTCTCTGACCTCCTCCGCATAGGCTTCCTCATCGTTGTCAGTGATTAGACACTGTTGTGTCGTCGGCAAACTTAATGACGGTGTTGGAGTTGAACCTGGCTATGCAGTCATGGGTGAACAGGGAGTACATGAGGGGACAGAGCACGCACCCCCAGAGGGGCCCCCTTGTGTTGAGGATCAGCGTTGCAGATGTGTTGTTGCCTACCCTTACCACCTGGGGGCGGGCCATCAGGAAGTCCAGGATCCAGTTGAAGAGGGAGGTGTTTAGTCCCTGGGTCCGTAGCTTAGTGATGAGCTCATCTCATATGTATACACTGTATTTTATACCATCTATTGCATCTTGCCTATGCCGCTCGGTATTCCATTCCTTTACTTAGATTTGTGTGTATTTGGTAGTTGTTGGGGAATTGTTAGATTACTTGTTAGATATTGCTGCACTGTCGGAACTAGAAGCACAAGCATTTCGCTACACTCGCAATAGTGTCTGCTAACCATGTGTATGTGACCAATAATAAAATTCGATTTCATTTGAGCTTTGAGGGCACTATGGTGTTGAAAGCTGAGCTGTAGTCAATGAATAGCATTCTCACAGGTGTTCCTTTTTTCCGGGTGGGAAAGGGCAGTGTGGAGTGCAATAGAGATTGCATCATATGTAGGTATTCGAATTGGAGTGGGTCGAGGGTTTCTGGGATAATGGTGTTGATGTGAGCCATGACCATCCTTTCAAAGCACTTCATGGCTACTGAGGTGAGTGCTACGGGTTGATAGTCATTTAGGCTGGTTACCTTAGTGTTCATGGGAACAGGGACTATGGTGGTCTGCTTGAAACATGTTGGTATTGCAGACTCCGTCAGGAACAGGTTGAAAATGTCAGTGAAGACACTTGACAGTTGGTCAGCGCATGCTCGGAGAACACGTCCTGGTAATCCATCTGGCCCCGAGGCCTTGTGAATGTTGAACGAGCTGCAACAAACACTCACATTGGAGAGTTTTATCTCAATCTCTTCATTCAAAGACTCAATCATGAACACTCTTACTGACAGCTGTGACTGTTTTGCATGATGTATTGTTGTCTCTACCTTCTTGCCCTTTGTGCTGTTGTCTGTGCCTAATAATGTTTGTACCATGTGAAAACATGGTGCTGCTACCATGTTGTTGTGTTGCTACCATGCTGTGTTGGCATGTGTTGCTGCCAATGCAATGTTGTCTTAGGTCTCTCTGTATGTAGTGTTGGGTTTTGTCCAACATTTATATTTTATTTATTTAAATTTTAATCCCAGCCCCTGTCCCCGCAGGAGGCCTTTTGCCTTTTGGTAGGCTGTCATTGTAAATAATAATTTCTTCCTAACTGACTTGCCTAGTTAAATAAAAGGTAAAAACAATTATTTTTTGACCTGTTTAAAGGTCTTACTCACATCGGCTACGGAGAGCGTGATCACACAGTCATCCAGAACAGCTGATGCTCTCATGCATGCTTCAGTGTTGCTTGTGTCAAAGCGAGCTTAGAAGTAATTTAGCTCGTCTGCAAGGCTCATGTCACTGGGCAGCTCGCGACTGTGTTTCCCTTTGTAGTCTGTAATAGTTTGCAAGCCCTGCCACATCCGAAGCGCGTCGGAGCCGGTGTAGTACCATTTGATCTTAGTCCTGTATTGACGTTTTGCCTGTTTCATGGTTCGTCGGAGAGCATAGCGGTATTTCTTATAAGCGCCCCGCTCCTTGAAAGTGGCAGCGCTACCCTTTAGCTCAGTGCAGATGTTGCCTGTATCCCATGGGTTCTGGTATGTACGTACAGTCATTGTGGGGATGACATCATCGATGCACTTATTGATGAAGCCAGTGACTGTACTCCTGGTGTACTCCTCAATGCCATCGGAAGAATCCCGGAACCTATTCCAGTCTGTGCTAGAAAAACAGTCCTGTAGCTTAGCATCTGCTTCATCTGACCACTTTCTTATTGAAAGAGTCACTGGTGCTTCCTGCTTTAGTTTTTGCTTGTAAGCAGGAATCAGGAGGATAGAATTTTGGTCAGATTTGCCAAGTGGGGTCGAGGGAGAGCTTTGTACGCCTCTGTGTGTGGAGTATAGGTGGTCCACAGTTTTTTTTTTTCTGTCTGGTTGCACATTTAACATGCTGGTGGAAATGAGGTAAAACAGTTTCCCTGCATTAAAGTCCCAGGCCACTAGGAGCGCCGCTTATGGGTGAGCGTTTTCCTGTTTGCTTATGGCCCTCTACAGCTCATTGAGTGCAGACTTAGTTCCAGCATCAGTTTGTGTTGGTAAATAGACAGCTTTGAAAAATTTAGATGTAAACTCTCTTGGTAAATAGTGTGGTCTACAGCTTATCATGAGATACTCCACCTCAGGCGAGCAAGACCTCAAGACTTCCTTAATATTAGATTTCGTGCACCAGTTGTTGTTTACAAATATACACAGACCGCCACCCCTCGTCTTACCGGAGGCAGCTGTTCTAACTTGCCGATGCAGCATAAAACCTGGCAGCTGTATTTTATCCATGTCGTCGTTCAGTCACGACTCTGTGAAACAAGATATTACAAATTAATGTCCTGTTGGTAGGATATTCATGATCGTAGCTCGTCTATTTGGTTATCCAATGATTATACGTTGGCTAATAGGACTGATGGTAGATGCAGATCACCCACTCGCCGTCGGATCCTTACAAGGCACCCTGACATCCGTCCCCGATATCTCTGTCTCTTTCTCCTGCGAATGACGGGGATGTTGGCCTTGTCGGGTGTTTGTGGTAAATCCTTCGCTTCTGACTCGGTAAAGAAAAAATCTTTGTCCAGTACGAGGTGAGTAATCCCTATCCTGATATCCAGAAGCTCTTTTCGGTCATAAGAGATGGTGAAAAGAAACACACACAATAGCACAATTGGTTAATAGCCCATAAAACGGCAACCATCTCCTCCGGCACCATTCAATCAATACACTTCAATATGAAGTGTATTGGATTTGCCCCAAACATAACAACACATTACTGAGTACCATTCTCCATATTTTCAAACATAGTGGAGGCTGCATCATGTTATGGGTATGCTTGTAATCATTAGGGACTGGGGAGTTTTTCAGGATAAAAAAGAAACTGAATGGAGCTAAGCATAGGCAAAATCCTAGAGGAAAACCTGGTTTGGCTGTTTAGCAATGATCAACAGCCAATTTGACAGAGCTTGAAGAATAAAAAAAAAAATGTACAAATAGTGTAGAATCCAGGTGTACAAAGCTCTTAGAGTCTTACCCAGATAGACTCACAGCTGTGATTGAAGCCAAAGGTGATACTAACATGTATTGACTCAGGGGTGTGAATGCTTATGTAAATGAGATATTTCTGTATTTTATTTTCAATAAATTTGCTAACATTTCTAAAAACATTTTCACTTTGTCAGTATGGGGTATTGTGTGTAAATTTGTGAGAAACAACATGTATTTAACCAATTTAGAATTCAGGCTGTAACACACCAAAATGTGCAATAAGTCAAGGGGTATGAATACTTTCCAAAGGCACTGTATATCCTCCTCAAAGTATGTAGTCCCATTCAGCCAGGAGGGCAGCAGACTGTTATTGCCAAGGAGATGAGGACAGTACAGTGAGTGACGCTGTGATGCTGGTGTCATATGCCTCTGGGCGACTGAGAACTGACTGTCACCTTGCTCTGCCGCTCATGTGCTCCTCTGCATATGTTCCCCATCTCCGACGTTACGGACGGACATCACAAAGCTCTAGAGCCTATATACACACACCCACAGAGACTGCGCTGTACTCTGTTCTCCTGCCCGAATGCTGCTGTCTCAAGCTGTCAGCTGGCAAGCGCCTCGACTCTGGCCAGCGATAACCCTGGACACGAGCCAGAGTGCTCTCTGTTCTTCTCTCGGTCTCTCTCTCTCTCTTTCTCTCTCTCTGCCCTCCGTCTAATCTTTCTCTCTCTCCCCATCTCAACGCTCATCTTCTGTTTTTGTCTGCTCTTCTTTCTGTGTGTACATCCTCTTCATACCCTCCATCTCTCCCCAACCTTTGGTCTCAGGTCCTTTCTCTAATGTCTTGCTCGCCACACAAACTCAACACCCCCACCACCATTTAAGATGGCTCTTAGCAATATAGGATGGCAGAGTGGGGGGCATGGGAGCATGGAGAGCGACGTTAATGGAGGCCTGGAGGGGTGCGCGGCAACCGTCTGCTCCCATCCACACTCCACTTGTTATGTCCCCGCCCAGGGGAATAGTGCGTCTTTAAACATGATATGAGCATATGCCCACTAACAGGAAGGCGCTCTCCCCCTGTTAAACTGATTATGACTAAGCTGTGCGTTAAATGCCACTCTGGTGCCTGACCGTAATGCACATGGCACGGGTACAGAGTGGGCAGGTTGTGTTGAGGCAAGGGGTGGGTTTTAGCATCATTGCCCCCCCAGGATAGTTTGTCAGGACTGTGTGCGTGTCTGTGCGTGTGTGAGTGCATGAGTAGGCTATATGTTTTGCGTGTGTGTGTGTGTGTGTGTGGACCATGGAGGGAAAATAATGAAAACACCAAGGAAAATATTTAGTTAAAGGCATAGAGATTTCAGTAATACTTTTTCTGCCTCAAAAAATTCTGTGGAATACATATTACAAAAGAGCAGGTTGGCGACTGTTGATGACCACACAAAAACCTGCAGAGTAGTTACTCGCTAACCACAGATAGGAATGCTGAGACAGCCAATTCGAAGCAATCGATTTCATTGTCAAGGTTCTAAGTATTTGTGGTGTGTATGTGTGAGAGAGAGAGAGCGTGAATTCTTGTATAATTAACTAAAATACATATTAGTCCAGCAGTATAGCTTCTTCCTCATTAGTGTATGATATGGCAGCACAGCTCCTCACTTTGTAATATGTTGGACGGGCTAGGCTATCTTGTCTGGCCCCAATTCCATTCCTAAGCTCTCAGCACTTCAAAGACGTCTTCCTGTCTGCAATGTACTTCCTGCAGAATGCTCTCTCTAGCCCTCCGACTGGTATCATTGCCAGGAGTGTGTGTGTACATGTCAGAGAGCGAGGATCCTTACTGGATATGAGGGTGGAAAATTGGGGAGGAAATGTGGCTCAGAAGTGTCCCTGTTCCCTCAGATAAAGTATTCCTCTAATACTTTCCTTCAACTGCCCTGGTTTTGAGGTCGCACTTAACAGAAGCGCTCAAAGAGTGAGATCTTGACCAGTATTTGAACCTGCATAGGTTCATAGGTTATTCAAACCTTTTATTAGTCATTTTTGCATGTGGTTCTTTATTATGCTATCTAATGGATGTCTTTTCTAGTAGTTAACCAGTACACTGTTAGGAAAAAAAGGTGCAATCTAGAACCTAAAATGGTTCTTCTGTTGCCCCCATAGGATAACCCTTTTTGGTTCCAGGTTGAACCTTTCCACAGAGTGTTCAACATGGACCCAAAAAGGGTTCTACCTTGAACCAAAAATGGTGCTCCTATGGGGACAGCCAAATAACCCCTTTGTATGAGAAAGAAGTCAGTTATGGAGAGACGTGGGTCACTGCTTATTAAGATATTGTTCTTAAATAAAATGCACTAAAGCTTTAGTTTGAATCTTTCCTCTGCTTCATGGTGTGCTCGTCGGCATGGTAATCCTCTCGCCTGGGGCAAATAGCACGCTCCATAAGTCATCAACCTTCATACGTCAATCAGCTGGTATTTGGACTAGGGAGGATTGACTCAGGGGTCCATCTTTCACCAGGGCTCTGCTGCGAGAGAACGCTGGTTAAAGATGCTCCAGATATACATGGATGGGGGGGGCCTTGTGGAATGTCTTCAATTATGCATTCTACTCCACAAAGCTTTAGTTTAGAAGTAAGGTGAGTGTGTTACTATTTCAGTCTTGTCAACACTGAAAAATACCCAGTTCATGTTGGCAACATAGTAAATGGCTGTTTTATTAATGTTGCAGGAGTTGATACCACCCACTTTTTACATGTCTGTTTCCTCTCTCCATGTCTGCTTAGATGTCTGGCCATTTTGAGTAGAAAATTACTATAATAGCCAGTGGTGATTGTTAGCATGTAATTCTTGGAGGGGCAAACTCCCCCAATTTGTTTTAGTTGCAGGCCAGCAAAGGCACAACACTAAACCATACATGAAAGTTGGATGACCGCTAGTTTTTTTTTCATAGTTCCCAGTTTTCTTGAAAGTGACAGAAATCATGCTGGATTGACAGCATGGCCAATGTTGAATGTTTATCCTTTTAAGCTTGGAAAAGAGACCCTTAAACCCAGACTTGGACAACACACCCGCTCCACTGAATAGCAGGCTAGTGATTGCTTTGCAATGCTTGTAGTTAAATCAAATCAAATTTTATCTGTCACATACGCCGAAAACAACAGACCTTACAGTGAAATGCTTACTTACAAGCCCATAACCAACAATGCTTTAAATAAGTCTTTATTAAAAAATTTAAAATAAAAGTAACAAATAATTCAACAGCAGCAGTAAAATAACAAGTTAGGCAACAACACGTCTGCCACACTGATCCTCAACACTGAGTCCCTCAGGTGTGTGTACTTAGTCCCCTCCTGTACTCCCTGTTCACCCACGACTGCGTGGCCAAACACGACATCAACACCATCATTAAGTTTGCTGATGACATAACAGTGGTAGACCTGATCACCGACAACGATGAGACAGCCTATAGGGAGGAGGTCAGAGAACTGTCAGTGTGGTGCCAGGACAACAACCTCTCCTTCAATGTGAGCAAGACTAAGGAGCTGATCGTGGACTACAGGGAAAAAGGGGGCCAAACAGGCCCCCATTATCATCAATGGGGCGGTAGTGGAGCGGGTCGAGAGTTTCAAGTTCCTTGGTGTCCACTTCATCAACGAACTATCATGGTCCAAACACACCAAGACAGTCGTGAAGAGGGCACGACAAAACATTTTCCCCCTCAGGATACTGAAAAGATTTGGCATTGGTCCCCAGATCCTCAAGTAGATTTATACAGCTGCACCATTGAGAGCATCCTGACCGGTTGCATCACCGCCTGGTATGGATACTGCTCGGCATCTGACCATAAGGCACTACAGAGGGTAGTGCGTACGGCCCAGTACATCACTGGTGCCAAGCTTCCTGCCATCCAGAACCTATATATTAGGCGGTGTCAGAGGAAAGCCCATAAAATTGTCAGACACTCCAGTCACCCTAGTCATTGACGGTTTTCTCTGCTACCGCACGGCAAGCGGTACCGGAGTGCCAAGTCTAGGACCAAAAGGCTCCTTAACATCTTCTACCCCCAAGCCATAAGACTGCTGACCCACCCCCCTCCATTTGTTTTGTATACTCGCTGTTTATTATCTATGCATAGTCACTTCACCCCTACCTACATGTACAAATTACCTAAACTAACCTGTGCCCCTGCACGCTGACTCGGTACCGGTACCCCCTGTGTATAGCCTTTTTATTGTTACTTTTATACATTTCTTTATTTATTTACTTTGGTAATTTTTTTCTTAACTCTTCTTGAACTGCACTGTTGGTTAAGAGCTTGTAAGCATTTCACAGTAAGGTCTACACTTGTTGTATTCAACGCATGTGACACAGTTTGATTTGATATACAGGGGGCACCGGTACATTGTGGCACTATGGTGCTGAACTCTGAGCTGTTGTCAATGAATAGCATTCTCACATAGGTGTTCATTTTGTCCAGGTGGGAAAGGGCAGTGTGGAGTGCAATACAGATTGCATCATCTGTGGATCTGTTGGGGCGGTATGTAAATTGGAGTGTGTCGAGGGTTTCTGCAATAATGGTGTTGATGTGAGTCATGACCAGCCTTTCAAAGCACTTCATGGCTACAGACATGAGTGCTACGGGTCGGTAGTAATTTACAGACTCCGTCAGGGACAGGTTGAAAATGTCAGTGAAGACACTTGCCAGTGGTGGTTCTAGCATGTATGGCTCCCTGGGCGAACCCCCCCACCTCCCCCATTTAAAACTATATAAATATAAAAATATATAGAAAAATAAACTCAGAAATTTCAAAAAGAACTAACAAAAGACAAATGGAAACAAATTGTAGAATAGAAATAAAATAATCTAATTATTACAATATTAGCCTATTGCTAACAAAAAACACAAATAAAACTAAATTGCACAAATACTATATCGCACAAATAAACAAATAGAATAACACATTTCTAAAGAAGAGAACCTGATTATCTCACTATTGCACTTCAAACAAGAAACACAAACTAAATTGCACAACTTATTGCATTACTAATTGTAATTGTAAGAAGTCACAGAACTATTTGATTCCCCTGCTCCCCCTACCTCAGGCTTCCAGTTGTGGAGACCTGAGGTCAACCTACCCACGCCCCCCTCCCCATCTTGTCCTTCTGAGTGAGATGCCTGTCCAGCTCACAAACTAGAATCAGGGCGCCCACTCCAAGTTTAACTGACCCACAGTCCCACACGGTGACATATCATTGACATGATGTGCAAATGAGCGATAGAAAACTGATTGTGCAAATGTCACCATTCCGAATCGTTTGTTTTATACTGTAAAAAAATATTTGTGCGGGTGTCTCGTGCCACCCCCGGCAAGGTGCCGCCCAGGGCGGCTGCCCATGTCGCCTATGCCTAAATCCGTCACTGCTCGGAGTACACATCCTGGTAATCCGTCTGGCCCTGCGGCTTTGTGAATGTTGACCTGTTTAAATGTCTTACTCACATAGGCTACGGAAAGCGTGATCACACAGTTGTCCGGAAAAGCTGGTGCTCTCATGCATGTTTCAGTGTTACTTGTCTCGAAGCGAGCTTAGAAGTAATTTAGCTCATCTGGTAGGTTCATGTCACTGGGCAGCTCATGGTTGTGCTTCCCTTTAGTCTGTAATAATTTGCAAGCCCTGCCACATCCGACAAGCGTCGGAGCCGGTGTAGTGCGATTCGATCTTAGTCCTGTGTTGATGCTTTGCTTGTCTGATGGTTCGTCGGATGGCATAGCAGGATTTCTTATAAGCTTTCGGGTTAGAGTCCCGCTCCTTGAAAGAGGCAACTCTACCCTTTAGCTCAGTGCAGATGTTGCCTGTAATCCATGGCTTCTGTTGTGTGTACGTACGGTCACTGTGGGGACGACGTCACAGATGCACTTATTGATGAAGCCAGTGACTGATGTGGTGTACTCCTCAATGCCACCGGAAGAATCCTGAAACATATTCCAGTCTGCTAGCAAAACAGTCCTGTAGCTTAGCATCTGCTTTATCTGACCACTTTCTTATTGACCGAGTTACTGGTGTTTCCTGATTTCGTTTTTGCTTGTAAGCAGGAATAAGGAGGATAGAATTATGGTCAGATTTGCCAAATGAAGGGCGAGAGAGCTTTGTACGCGTCTCTGTGTGTGGAGACGCGTACAAAAGGTCTAGAGTAAAAAAATAAAAAATAATTTAAACTTCTGGTTGCACATTTAACATGCTGATAGAAATGAGATAAAACTGATTTAAGTTTCCCTGCATTAAAGTCCCCGACCACTAGGACCGCCGCCTCTGGATGAGTGTTTTCCTGTTTGCTTATGGCTGTATACAGCTCATTGAGTGCGGTCTTAGTGCTAGCATCAGTCTGCGGTGGTATATAGACGGCTACGGAAAATATAGATGTAAACTCTCTTGGTAAATAGTGTGGTCTACAGCTTATCATGAGAAACACTACCGCAGGCAAATATGCATAGGCCGCCGCCCCTTGTCTTACCAGAGGCCGCTGTGCTTTTCTGCGGAAAAAGCTTAAATCCCACCAGCTGTATGTTAATCATGTCATCATTCAGCTACGACTCGGTGAAACATAAGATATTACAGTTTTTAATGTCCTGTTGGTAGAATATATGTGCTTGGTAGTTAGTCTATTTTATTATCGATTGATTGTATGTTGGCTAATAGGACCGATTTGTAAAGGATTATCCTCTCGGTGACCGATCCTAACAAGGCACCCGGACCGTTGTCCATGATACCTCTGACTTTTCCTCCTGGGAATGACGGGGATGAGGGCCTTGTCGGGTGTCTAGACTAAATCCTTCCCATCTGACTCATTGAAGAAGAATTCCTTCAGTACGGGGTGTGTAATCACTGTTCTGATATCAAGAAGCTATTTTCGGTCATAAGACACTGTGGCAGAAACATTATGTACAAAATAAGTTACAAATAACGCAAGAAAACATGCACAATTGGTTACGAGATCGTAAAACAGCGACCATCTTCTTCGGCGCCACTGATTCCTTCCAAACCACTCATTGTTGAATTTGCGATTTCCAACTTGTTGTGTAATGTCCAATGGGCGATAAGCTCCGATACGTTATTATCTATAATTTCTCTTCATATGAAGGGTTGAAAAGGATTTGCCAGTAGAGTGTTGACTTGATTCATGATGATGAATGCTAGCTAACATTTTGAAATTATGATGTTGACATGATCAGTTCAATCATAAATACGGTAGATATAACGTGATTTTACGTAATTTTATCTGTGGCCAATGACATTAAGCTCTTCTAATTGAACTCTGTGGCAGCACCCAAGGGGGTTGAATTTTCGAACTCTCCCCGTACATTTTGCAGTGACGTAGTTTTTCCATGAGTGACAACTTATGAACATTACCAACCCTTACATGCTGTCCAAACCGGAAGTGCGCAGGTTCATTTTGTTCACCCACACCAGAAGCAAATCAGGACACGCAGGTTGAAATATCAAAATAAATTCTGAACCAAATATTAATTTGGGGACAGGTCAAAAGGTATTAAACATGTATGACCATTTAAATAGCTAGCTTGCTGTTGCTAGCTAATTTGTCCTGGTATATAAACATTGGGTTGTTATTTTCCCTGAAATGCATAAGGTCCTCAACTCGGACAATTAATCCACAGGTAAACCGAATACATTGCTCATCATCTCTCCTTTTTCCTTAAGGCTTCTTTTTCTTCTTTGGACTTTATATGGCAGTTGGCAATGAACTTTACAGCATAACTACAATCTACTGGAGTGTGGACCTAAGTTCATCTTTCAATCACCCACGTGGGTACAGTATATGCTCCTTAAAACTAATGAGGAGATGGGAGAGGCCGGACTTGCTGAGCATCACTAATAGAACCAATTCCTATTTTAGCGCCTGGCCACCCAGACGTTCGCTGACGCCCAGGAGCAGTGCAATGATCAAATAACATGTATGTGTACATTTATTTTGCAACGTGAGTGGTGTGGTCAGCATGTTACACTCTGTATTTTCCACTGTCTGCCCTACCACCACAGAAAGCACTGAGCTAGGCTGAAACACCTGCATTTTGGAGCTGTCTTACTCAAGAAAGCAAATAATAGACCATATTTGTACGTGGCTTTATTAACTAAATTAGCCCTTTTGTTCCACTCCCCACACATGTGGTGACCTCACCTGGCTTAAATGGTGCCTTTTGAGACAAAACCTCTCATCATTACTCAATGCCTAGGTTTACCTCCACTGCATTCACATCCTGCCATACCCTTGTCTGTACATTATGCCTTGAATCTATTCTTCCGCGCCCAGAAATCTGCTACTTTACTCTCTGTTCCGAATGCACGAGATGACTAGTTCTTATAGCCTTTAGCCATACCCTTATCCTACTCCTCATCTGTTCCTCTGGTGATGTAAAAGCCGTGGTTTCATGCATTGTCAACATTAGAAGCCTCCTCCCTAAGTTTGTTTTATTCACTGCTTTAGCACATTTCGCCAACCCGGATGTCCTAGCCGTGTCTGAATCGTGGCTTTGGAACGCCACCAAAAATCCAGAAATTTCCATCCCTAACTAACATTTTCCGACAAGATAGAACTGCCAAAGGGGGCGGAGTTGCAATCTACTGCAGAGAGAGCCTGCAGAGTTCTGTCATACTTTACAGGTCTGTGCCCAAACAAGTCGAGCTTCTACTTTTAAAGATCCACCTTTCCAGAAACAAGTCTCTCACCGTTGCCGTTTGTTATAGATCCCCTTCGGTCCCCAGCTGTGCCCTGGACGCCGCCCATCTATCTTCAGAGTTCGTACTGTTAGGTGACCTAAACTGGGACATGCTTAACACCACGGCCGTCATACAATCTAAGCTAGATGCCCTCATTGTCCTGTTGAAAAACAAATGATAGTCCCACGAAGCGCAAACCAGATGCGATGGCCTATCACTGCAGAATGCTGTGATAGCCATGCTGGTTGCTGGCTACAGACAGCGTCACCATCACAGCACCCCCACACCATCACACCTCCTTTTTCATGCTTCACGGTCGTAACTACACATGTGGAGAGCATCCATTCACCTACTCTGCATTTCACAAAGACACGGCAGTTGGAACTAAAAATGGCAAATTTGGACTCATCAGACCAAAGGACAGATTTCCAACGGTCTAATGTACATTGCTTGTGGTTCTTGGCTCAAGCAAGTCTCTTCTTCTTATTGGTGTCCTTTAGTAGTGATTTCTTTGCAGCAGTTCGACCATGAAGGCCGGATTCACTCAGTCTCCTCTGAACATTTGATGTTGATGTGTCTGTTACTTGAGCTCTGTGAAGCATTTATTTGGGCTGCAATTTCTGAGGCTGGTAACTCTAATGAACTTATCCTCTGCAGCAGAGGTAACTCTGGGTCTTCCTTTCCTGTGGCGGTCCTCATGAGAGCCAGTTTCATCATATCGCTTGATGCTTTTTGCGACTGCACTTGAAGAAACTTTCCGTTATTGAAATGTTCTGCATTGACAGACCTTCATGTCTTAAAGTAATGATGGACTGTCGTTTTCTCTTTGCTTATTTGAGCTATTCTTGCCATAATATGGACTTAGCCCTATTTGGTAAAAGACCATCTTCTGTATACCACCCCTTTCTTGTCAGAACACAACTTATTTGCTCAAACGCATTACGGAAAGAAATTCCACAAATGAACTTTTAACAAGGCACACCTGTTAATTGAAATGCATTCCAGGTAACTACCTCATGAAGCTGGTTGATAGAATGCCAAGTATGCAAAGCTGTCATCAAGGCAATGGGCAGCTACTTTGAAGAATCTCAAATATAAAATATATTTTGATTTAACACTTTTATATAGTACCAGTCAAAAGTTTGGACACACCTACTCATCCAAGGGACTTTCTTTAGTTTTACTGTTTTATACATTGTAGAAAATAGTGAAGACATCAAAACTATGAAATAACACACATGGAATCATGTAGTAACCAAAAAAGTCAAATATATTTATAAGTCAAAATATATTTGAGATTCTTCAAAGTAGCCACCCTTTGCATTTGCCCACTGAAGTCAGTTACGATGCCGAACCTTAAGACAACGAGCACACAGATGAGCTTCCTTGAAGGTTTCTGACAGTTTGTGCAGAAATTCTTCAGTTGTACAAACCCACAGTTGGTGGACATTCCTGTAGTATGCATGCCAATTGCACACTCCCTCAACTTGAGACATCAGTGGCATATTGTTGTGTGACAAAACGGCACCTTTTAGAGTGGCCTTTTATTGTCCCCAGCACAAGGTGCACATGTGTAATGGTCATACTATTTAATCAGCTTCTTGATATGCCAAACCTGTCAGGTGGATGCATTATCTTGGCAAAGGAGAAATGCTTACTAACAGGGATGTAAACAAACTTCTGCACAAAATTTGAGAGAAATACGTTTTTGTGCTTATGAAACATTTCTGGGATCCTTTATTTAATCTTGTGAAACATGGGCCTGACACTTTACATGTTCCAATTATATTTTTGTTTAGTATAGTTACCACCACAACCGAAGCCAGGAGTAAACGAAGCACACAGGCCAATTAGGTAGAGAACAGTAGCGTGAAATTCCAAACACGGCCCTTCAAATCACGGGCATGGAGGATAAGATGTCTTAATCTCCTTATTCAGCGTGTGGACAGCTGCCGCAGAGTTGGCCCAAGCTGCCAAATAACCCCAGGCTAGGGGTACTGGTGGTGCCTGGCTGCACATACAGTGCCGTGAAAAAGTGTTTCCCTTCTTTCTGGTTTTCTCTATTTTTGCATGTTATTTTACATGGAATGTTATCAGATCTTCAACCAAAACCTAATATTAGTTAATGGGAACAAATAACAAACATTGGATACTTATTTAATTGTTTTAATAAACAACATTATGCAACACCCAATGTCCCTGTGTTGAAAAGTAATTGCCCTCTTACACTCTTACACTCTTGTCACCTTTAGCTGCAATGACTGCAACCAACTACTTCCTGTAGTTGTTGATCAGTCTCTCGCATCACTGTGGAGGCATTTTGGCCCACACTTCTATGCAGAAGTGATTTAACTCAGTGACATTAGTTGGTGTTCGAGCATGAACTGCTTGTTTCAGGTCCTGCCACAACATCTCAAATCAGGTTTAGGTCTGGACTTTGATTAGTTCATTCCTCCAGAGCGATGTTAGAGACTGATCAACAACTACAGGAAGTGTTTGGTTACAGTCATTGCAGTGAAAGGTGGTGCAAACAGTTATTGAGTGATACAAACCTTTGTTTATAAAAAAAAAAATCTAAATTGTTGTAATAATCAGGTTCCCTTAATCTAATATTAGTTTTTGGTTGAAGATCTGATAACATTCAGTGTCAAAAATATGCACAAATGGAGCAAATCAGAAAGGGGGCAAATACTTTTTTACAGCACTGTACATACTCCCAAAAACAGGTAGTGTGTGGAAATGCATGTACAGTATGATGGCGAGTAATACATGGTTCTGGATAGAGGTGAGGCCACTGCCAAAGAGGTGTAGATTACAGGCAGTTATTGGGCTGCCATGCTTGGGGCCCTGTATTTCTATCTGTGGCTCATATGCCAGCCTCCACAAAAATGCAGATGGAGGCTTAACGTTGAGGCTTTCCATCGCCATGGATGCATATGAACCCTCACACATATGCTCTAAAACACACACTTCACGAAGGCGTATGCAATAGAAACTAATCTACAACAGTCACTCCTCCACACCTGCAACCCGCCTCACCAATGTATATTTATAAAAAAGTATTATTTACCTCAGATCTGTAATCCTCCAAGAAGCTAGCCAGAAACTCCAAGAAGCTAGCCTGAAACTAGCCAGAAGCTAATCCAGAAGCTAGTTCAGAAGCTAGTTAGCTCCTTTACTGGCAAATCGTTAGTATTCAGCTAACCACGGTTTGTGGTCATCAGCTATCCTTTAGCTCGAAAATCTATCGCCAGTTCTGTACGGCGCAGCGCGGCTCGGAACGGAACATACCGGACCAATTTTTCTCTCCATGTCCCTGGATTTCGACTGCTCTCTGGACATTCATACCCGGATCTCACAGCTAGCTAGCTGCTATCCGTGTGACTATCGGCCTTCGTCGATTCCGGAGCAAACATCAATTATTCCGGAGCTAGCAAGCTCCGTCAATCACTCCTGAGTTCCATCAATCACACCTGGGCTGCAGTCACCTATCCGGACCCGTTTTACTGCTTTCGCGGAGCCCCACCGGGCCTTCACAACTGGACTGCCGACGTTATCTACCCGAAGGAGTTATTCGGCTGGCTCCTCCGTCGCGACGTTACCTGAACGCCCATCTGCGGCCTGCTAACCGTTAGCTGTCTTACCGGCTGCTATCTGAATAGACAATCGGACAATTTTTTTTATATATATATTTTTTTATTTTTTATTATTATTATTATGTTTTCTTCTTGGGCCTCTATAACTATATCTATTGTTTTTATTTTTGTTGTTGTTGTGTGATTTGGATTAATCCCCTCTACCACACGGAACCCCACTAATCTACTGACGGAACGCAAGAGGTAGCTAACAACAGACCTCCATCCTATGCTAGCTTGCTACCGATGCCCTGGCTAGCTGTCTAAATCACCAACCAACCTCTCCACTCACCGGACCCTTTTGATCACTCGACTAAGCATGCCTCTCCTTAATGTCAATATGTCTTGTCCATTTCTGTTCTGGTTAGTGTTTATTGGCTTATTTCACTGTAGAGCCTCTAGTCCTGCTCACTATACCTTATCCAACCTATTAGTTCCACCACCCACACATGCAATGACATCTCCTGGTTTCAATGATGTTTCTAGAGACAATATCTCTCTCTTCATCACTCAATACCTAGGTTTACCTCCACTGTATTCACATCCTACCATACATTTGTCTGTACATTATACCTTGATGCTATTTTATCGCCCCCAGAAACCTCCTTTTACTCTATGTTCCAGACGTTCTAGACGACCAATTCTCATAGCTTTTAGCCGTACCCTTATTCTACTCCTCCTATGTTCCTCTGGCGATGTAGAGGTGAATCCAGGCCCTGCAGTGCCTAGCTCCACTCCTATTCCCCAGGCGCTCTCTTTTGACGACTTCTGTAACCGTAATAGCCTTGGTTTCATGCATGTTAACATTAGAAGCCTCCTCCCTAAGTTTGTTCTATTCACTGCTTTAGCACACTCTGCCAACCCGGATGTTCTAGCTGTGTCTGAATCCTGGCTTAGGAAGACCACCAAAAACTCAGACATTTTAATTCCAAACGACAACATTTTCAGACAAGATAGAACTGCCAAAGGGGGCGGTGTTGCAATCTACTGCAAAGATAGCCTGCAGAGTTCTGTCCTACTATCCAGGTCTGTACCCAAACAATTTGAACTTCTACTTTTAAAAATCCACCTCTCTAAAAACAAGTCTCTCACCGTTGCCGCCTGCTATAGACCACCCTCTGCCCCCAGCTGTGCTCTGGACACCATATGTGAACTGATTGCCCCCCATCTATCTTCAGAGTTCGTGCTGCTAGGCAACCTAAACTGGAACATGCTTAACACCCCAGCCATCCTACAATCTAAACTTGATGCCCTCAATCTCACACAAATTATCAATGAACCTACCAGGTACCTCCCCAAAACCTTAAACACGGGCACCCTCATAGATATCATCCTAACCAACTTCCCCTCTAAATACACCTCTGCTGTCTTCAACCAAGATCTCAGCGATCACTGCCTCATTGCCTGCATCCGTAATGGGTCAGCGGTCAAACGACCGCCACTCATCACTGTAAAACGCTCCCTGAAACACTTCTGCGAGCAGGCCTTTCTAATCGACCTGGCCGGGGTATCCTGGAAGGATATTGATCTCATCCCGTCAGTAGAGGATGCCTGGATATTTTTTTTAAATGCCTTCCTAACCATCCTAAATAAACATGCCCCATTCAAGAAATTTAGAACCAGGAACAGATATAGCCCTTGGTTCTCCCCAGACCTGACTGCCCTTAACCAACACAAAAACATCCTATGGCGTTCTGCATTAGCGTCGAACAGCCCCCGTGATATGCAGCTGTTCAGGGAAGCTAGAAATCATTATACACAGGCAGTTAGAAAAGCCAAGGCTAGCTTTTTCAAGCAGAAATTTGCTTCCTGCAACACTAACTCAAAAAAGTTCTGGGACACTGTAAAGTCCATGGAGAATAAGAACACCTCCTCCCAGCTGCCCACTGCACTGAAGATAGGAAACACTGTCACCACTGATAAATCCACCATAATTGAGAATTTCAATAAGCATTTTTCTACGGCTGGCCATGCTTTCCACCTGGCTACTCCTACCCCGGACAACAGCACTGCACCCCCAACAGCAACTCGCCCAAGCCTTCCCCATTTCTCCTTCTCCCAAATCCATTCAGCTGATGTTCTGAAAGAGCTGCAAAATCTGGACCCCTACAAATCAGCCGGGCTAGACAATCTGGACCCTTTCTTTCTAAAATTATCTGCCGAAATTGTTGCCACCCCTATTACTAGCCTGTTCAACCTCTCTTTCATGTCGTCTGAGATTCCCAAAGATTGGAAAGCAGCTGCGGTCATCCCCCTCTTCAAAGGGGGGGACACTCTTGACCCAAACTGCTACAGACCTATATCTATCCTACCGTGCCTTTCTAAGGTCTTCGAAAGCCAAGTCAACAAACAGATTACCGACCATTTCGAATCTCACCATACCTTCTCTGCTATGCAATCTGGTTTCAGAGCTGGTCA
Organism: Oncorhynchus kisutch; assembly: GCF_002021735.2. NCBI lineage: Eukaryota > Metazoa > Chordata > Actinopteri > Salmoniformes > Salmonidae > Oncorhynchus > Oncorhynchus kisutch. The sequence continues at coordinate 42,029,182 of NC_034179.2, read as the reverse complement.
TGGGTGCACCTCAGCCACGCTCAAGGTCCTAAACGATATCTTAACCGCCATCGATAAGAAACATTACTGTGCAGCCGTATTCATTGATCTGGCCAAGGCTTTCGACTCTGTCAATCACCATATCCTCATCGGCAGACTCGACAGCCTTGGTTTCTCAAATGATTGCCTCGCCTGGTTCACCAACTACTTCTCTGATAGAGTTCAGTGTGTCAAATCGGAGGGTCTGCTGTCCGGACCTCTGGCAGTCTCTATGGGGGTGCCACAGGGTTCAATTCTTGGACCGACTCTCTTCTCTGTATACATCAATGAGGTCGCTCTTGCTGCTGGTGAGTCCCTGATCCACCTCTACGCAGACGACACCATTCTGTATACTTCCGGCCCTTCTCTGGACACTGTGTTAACAACCCTCCAGGCAAGCTTCAATGCCATACAACTCTCCTTCCGTGGCCTCCAATTGCTCTTGAATGCAAGTAAAACTAAATGCATGCTCTTCAACCGATCGCTGCCTGCACCTACCCGCCTGTCCAACATCACTACTCTGGACGGCTCTGACTTAGAATACGTGGACAACTACAAATACTTAGGTGTCTGGTTAGATTGTAAACTCTCCTTCCAGACCCATATCAAACATCTCCAATCCAAAGTTAAATCTAGAATTGGCTTCCTATTTCGCAACAAAGCATCCTTCACTCATGCTGCCAAACATACCCTTGTAAAACTGACCATCCTACCAATCCTAGACTTTGGCGATGTCATTTACAAAATAGCCTCCAATACCCTACTCAACAAATTGGATGCAGTCTATCACAGTGCAATCCGTTTTATCACCAAAGCCCCATATACTACCCACCATTGCGACCTGTACGCTCTCGTTGGCTGGCCCTCGCTTCATACTCGTCGCCAAACCCACTGGCTCCATGTCATCTACAAGACCCTGCTAGGTAAAGTCCCCCCTTATCTCAGCTCGCTGGTCACCATAGCATCTCCCACCTGTAGCACACGCTCCAGCAGGTATATCTCTCTAGTCACCCCCAAAACCAATTCTTTCTTTGGCCGCCTCTCCTTCCAGTTCTCTGCTGCCAATGACTGGAACGAACTACAAAAATCTCTGAAACTGGAAACACTTATCTCCCTCACTAGCTTTAAGCACCAACTGTCAGAGCAGCTCACAGATTACTGCACCTGTACATAGCCCACCTATAATTTAGCCCAAACAACTACCTCTTTCCCAACTGTATTTAATTTTAATTTATTTATTTATTTTGCTCCTTTGCACCCCATTATTTTTTTATTTCTACTTTGCACATTCTTCCATTGCAAAACTACCATTCCAGTATTTTACTTGCTATATTGTATTTACTTTGCCATCTTGGCCTTTTTTGCCTTTACCTCCCTTCTCACCTCATTTGCTCACATTGTATATAGACTTGTTTATACTGCATTATTGACTGTATGTTTGTTTTTACTCCATGTGTAACTCTGTGTCGTTTTATCTGTCGAACTGCTTTGCTTTATCTTGGCCAGGTCGCAATTGTAAATGAGAACTTGTTCTCAACTTGCCTACCTGGTTAAATAAAGGTAAAATAAAAATAAATAAATAAAAACACACAAACCCATGTACCCACTTCTGCATATACCAACACTCATGCACACATTTTTGTATGCACACGTCATAAAAACATATGCACACACCAACAGAAACACATTGGGACAAGTGCACACACAGTCAACACATTTTTGCAATCACTGGACTGTGTACTACTGTATTATTCATCATATACGGCAGATCGTAGACAAAGAACTTGGCTGAGGGACAGACGGACAGAATATAGAGAACTAGGCTTATCAGTTACTGGCCAGACATTTCAGCTATATTACATTCAGCTCCATTACCTAGACTATTTGCTTGTATTGAATACTTTAGTCTTAATCAGCAGATGTGGTTTTGACACTAAATGGGTCCAATTCATCCCAGCTGTTCCTGCCAGGTACTATTAATAATTTCCACCCATCTTTTTGAGTGGGTTATAGCACTGATCAGAGGCATATTGTAATTAATTTAACATATTGGAATGAATCTAACATTAAAGAGATATTTTGGAAGATCTACTTCCCCAGTCAGATGAACTTGTGGATCCCATTGTTATGTATCTGTGTCCAGTATGAAGGAAGTTAGAGGTAGTTTTGTGAGACAATGCTAACGGGCGTTAGCCAATGGCTGGAAGTCAACAGATACCATAGACATCTAGTCATTGCGCTAGCACTAGATATCAACTACCTTCAAACTGCACGCAGACACAAAACTTGTATCCACGATTTCATCTGACTCTGGGGAAGTAGATAAAGGGCATTGCCAAAATGTCTAAATATCCTTTTAACAGGCCTATAAACTGTAATTTATGCTATAAAACACATTGCAGTACAGTGATGAAACTGCTGGAGAACATCTCAACATTTTAACCCATGCACTTCTCTGACACTCAGTTTCTGGTACTGGGTAGGCAAATGCTATTCACTTGGGTCTATGGCGCCAACAGAGACGATGAATCAATGATCACCTTTGTGAAATCGACAAGTCAGTCAGAGAACCATCTCATGGTTCAAATGAGTTCAAACAAATCACTACAGCAAAGGCAGGATGGCCAACCATCAGCGGTCATGGCGTTTAACCGCATCAAGCTTGTGTCCATCAAGACAGGGCAGTTCAGCAGGAGTGGGCGAGCCATCCTCACGCCATCGACAGCCAAGCTGTTAACTGAAAAGCTAGGAAAGATGTTTAGTTCAAACAGCGTGTGGGACTTCTCACCATTGAAAAAGCCTCTGCCACAACAATTGATATTCTGGACAATCTGCCTGATCTGTATTCTCACTTTGCAGCCTTTGACCCAAGTGATTACAAGCTTGGACAGCTCGAAGCTGACTGAGCTGTGACAAGAGGACATGCTTCGCAAACATATGAGGGCACAATTGCGCCTCTAAACAACACCCTTACATTCGACTGCGAGTCAGGTAATAGACCGGAAGCAGCCGTGGCTCAGAGTGCGATCCCTCCACAGGTATCTGTGGGCCATGCAACAGGCCGGTTGATGCGTATTAGGACAAGTATAACGTGAACACGCCGATCAATGGCTACAAACTATCAGCTACTGTCTCCATCCTTTAGGAGATCAGAGTGTCTGCAGCTGTGGCATAGTAGGAAGCAGACATGTTGTTTGTACACAGGGCAAGAGACTACTCGCACACTACCGCGTCTCCCTCCACACTCAAAATGCCAGCAAAGAGCTGGGCGATATGGCCAAATTATCATACCACAATATTTTTCACATTTTGGACGGTAGGACTGTATTTAACGGAATAAAAGTTCTAAATATGCTTTATGAGTAGTTCATGACCCTAAGGTGGAAACGCACATTTTAATTGATTTTAAATGGGGCTTTCACCATTCTGAATGTTTTATACTGTTCAATCCAACTTAATTTTCAGCATTTTCATAAATTTCTGCGTTTCCACAATGTGCCTCATAGAGCTACATTACATGGGCAAAATATCTAGGCCTAGGTAATTGGTGAACTGTTGGAATCATGGAAATAGAATGATTCATATCATTTTATAGTTAGAATATAGTGGGCATTATTATTTTTTAATCCGTTATTTTACCAGGTAAGTTGACTGAGAACACATTCTCAGGCATCACCTGGAATATATTGAGTACGTTTAGGTGCACAGGAATAATTCAACATTAAACTGATTATGGCAGTAGGCAGATTATGCAATAGTCATTTAAACACCTTACTCTGCTTATCTTAATCGGCGTCAGGTCAAAATCGAACTAAGCATACGCCGATTAAAACACCTGTTTTTTCTGAGAAGTCTTTAGAATTATTGGGACATGTAAGCACCTTAAAACGGCGTTCCAGCGGTGTATTTGATTTGCACATGTACTAGCACCAGCCGACTAGCACCAGCTGATTAGCCCCAGCCGACTAGCACCAGCCGAGGGGGTGAGTTTCGGAACAACTGAATGTATGCATCTTCAAAGTAGTTTTCACATACAAACTTTATATGTCCGAAGTAAGAATCAGATTTATGCTTACTAAAAATAACATGGTCGCTGTGGAAGAATGTTTATTTTGATTGGAGATTTTCAGCATTTATCAGAGAGCCATCAGGTAAAAAGGATTATTAGGGAAATCGTTCTTGCAAAGCATGTAAATGTTTTAATCATTTTACATTAATCTGACAGAGCTGTTGCCAGAGATTTGAATGTTCATTTCTCTACCATAAGACACCTCCAACGTACGTGGCAGTACGTCCAACCGGCCTCACTATCGCAGACCATGTGTAACTACGCCAGCCCAGTACCTTCACATCTGGCTTCTTCAGCCTATCAGAATGAGTTTTTCCTCACAAAAGGGCTGTATTACAGACAGAAATACAGTTTCATCAGCTGTGAGGCCACTTGGACAGCTAATTAAACTGTATTTCTGTCTGTAATATAGCCCTTTTGTGAGGAAAAACTCATTCTGATTACCTGGGCCTGGCTCCCAAGTCTATGCCCTCCCAGGCCCACCCATGGCTGCGCCCCTGCCCAGTCATGTGAAATCCATAGATTATTTGATTTATTTCACCTTTTATTTAACCAGGTAGGCTAGTTGAGAACAAGTTCTCATTTACAATTGCGACCTGGCCAACATAAAGCAAAGCAGTCTGACGCATACAACAGAGTTACACATGGAGTAAAACAAACATACAGTCAATAATACAGTATAAACAAGTCTATATACGATGTGATCAAATAAGGTGAGAAGGGAGGTAAAGGCAAAACAAAGGCCATGGTGGCGAAGTAAATAGAATATAGCAAGTACAACACTGGAATGGTAGATTTGCAGTGGAAGAATGTGCAAAGTAGAAATTGAAATAATGGGACCGAATGAATTTATTTCAGTTGACTGATTTCCTTTATATGAACTGTAATTTTTGGGAGAACAAAACTTCCAAGGCAATCCTATTTCAGAAACAACTTGCAATGTGCTGTCTGTGCACAAACTCGTGCCAATATGATGCTGTTGGAGGGAGCTGTGTTGCACATTACAATGTTGGATTTACAGTAGGACCTGTCTCTTCTCAAACAAAAACAAGGAAATCAGGGGCTAGAGGGCTTTGGTGTTCTGCCACTGATGACCTGTTCAATTTCAATTTCACCTGAGAACTGACTATTGATCAGTTAAAATTAAGTCGTTTTAACTATTTTATTTAGCTAAATCAACAGTTCCCGCATATTATGCGATGGCTTGAAAATGTGTCCTATCACTGCATTAGCCCCACATAAAACAGTCAAATCATCATAATATAACTGTCCGATCAATACAAAAATAGAGCTCTAAATTTGAACCAATCACCACACTTTTAAAGAATAAAATGGTTCAATCAAGAACATGTCAAGAAATGTTTCCCCAGTCAGCACATTTGTGAAAGTCATCGCAAATTACCATGGACATATCTGAATTGCTGCAGACAATTCAAGCGTTTTGGGCCGCAACCATCACAACAAAATGCTACGGAATCCTGGAAGGAATGAAACTAATGTCGGATAACTACGGTATCTGATGGACCAGTCAGTAACGTCCCACAGAACACTGGTCCTGGGTGGCGCAACAGTCAAATGTACTGCACCGCAGTGCTGAAGCCCACAACCGGCCGTGACCGGCAGCCCCATAGGACGGTACACAATTGGCCCAGTGCCGTCCGGGGTAGGGGAGGATTTGGCCAGTGGGGCTTTCATTGGCTCATCGTCCTTTAACAACTACTTGTGGCAGGGCCGGGCGCCTGCAAGCTGACTCCGGTTGTCAGTCGTACAGTGTTTCCTTTGACACATTGGTGCGGCTGACATCCGGGTTAAGCGAGCAGTGTGATAAGAAATATGCAGCTAGGCAGGTCATGTTTTGGAGCACGCATGACTCGACCTTTGCCTTTCCCGAGCCCATTGAGGAGTTGCAGAGATGAGCCAAGTGACGAATTTTGGGGAGAAAAATAGTGTAAACGTTTTTTGGTGGCCATACCACCCTGAACATGCCTGGTTAGTACTGGGACGGGAGACTGCCTGGGAATACCAGGTGCCGTAAGCTAAAAATGATAGGACACTGTTACTGGTCCATGTACAGGAGTGTTTAGAAACATAATTATATAAAATACAATATTTTGTATTTATTTTCCAGTTTTATTGATAGGGATAACCTAGACAGAAATGAACTGGGAGAAAGAGGGAACATAGTGTAAAGACCAAAGGGCGGGGATCATATAAGCCTCAATCAACCTCAGGCATGACGCTGTCATGATTTTAGACGTTTGTCTTTCAACACTCCACATTGTGACTCCAGACTGTGAATCTCCTCAATGCTGAACTTTGTCAGTAGGAAGCAGACAGTTTGTTCCCCGATACACGGTGTCCTCCTTTAAAAGGTTGACTGAAGCTGGAGGTTTCTGTCTCAAGCATATTTTTTGCTCAGAGGAAGCACTTTGCCCGGGTTGTCAGTGTTCTTGTTCCCATCAGAGCCCTGGCCAGACACAAGGAGAGAACACTGCAACGCTGCTTGCTCTGTCATCACTCTGTGAGCCCAGCCACTGTCAGTCACTCACACAGACAGAAAGGCAAGCAGGCAAAGCCGTTAGAAGGGCCTATGAACTGCCTTGCACTCACTCACACACACTCTGATAAATGCTTGAATCCATTTGTTAGGCAGAGCAATGCACAGTCTTTGGTGTGTGTGTGTGTGTGTGTGTATCTGCATGTTTGCACTGTAAAGTGTCTGTGCTAGTGTGTAGCTTGCACAGTGCATTTTGGTACTGTGTCTTCCCATACGCAGAGCGTGTGCTTGCACAGAGTGCTGTGCCTCCCCCTCTGCATCTAACCCCCTTCTGGCGGGCCCACTTCCTCCCCCGTCTCATCTTACAGCCGGCCACTGATGCAGTGCAGTCAGCTTCCTCCGCGCCGGCTCCTCCAGCCCCATTAAACATTCATGGGACCCAGGCCATGAGATACTGTGGCCCATCCCAGCTGCACCGCACTCAGCCCGAGAAATTATCTCCCCTCTCTCCCATCAGCAAAGTACCGGAACCAATCCACCCGTAGACACAGTCTGGGATTGAAGAGACGGTTCTGTGTTCCAGAAAGAGTCACAATTTGACGGGCCATCGTAGAATTTGGCCCACAGGTAGTTTTATTTAGCCCACCAAGTTTTCTGAGCCAGAAAATCAGCTTCAATTGATTTACATTTTGGAAATGTTTTCCCACGCATAAGAGAGACACGTGATCGTATACAAATATAAGCAAGGTTTGAAATAGATATAATTATTGACTAAAACTATTTGTAATTATGTTCCGGCCCCCCGATCATCTGCTCAAGAAAAAAACGACTCGCGGCTGAATCTACATTGAACAAAAATATATACGCAACATGTAAAGTGTTGGTCCCATGTTTCATGAGCTGAAATAAAACACCCCAGGAATGTTCCATACGTTCTAAAAGCTTATTTCTCTCAAATGTGTTTCCATCCCTGTTAGTGAGCATTTCTTCTTTGCCAAGATAATCCATCCACCTGACATGTGTGGCATATCAAGAAGCTGATTAAACAGCATGATCATTACACAGGGGAACCTTGTGCTGGGGACAATAAAAGGCCACTCTAAAATGTGCAGTTTTGTCACACAACACAATGCTACAGATGTCTCAAGTTTTGAGGAAGTGTGCAATTGGCATGCTGACTGCAGGAATGTCCACCAGAGCTGTTGCCAGACAATTTCATGTTCATTTCTCTACCATAAGCCACCTTCAATGTCGTTTTAGAGAATTTGGCAGTATGTCCAACTGGCCTCAACCGCAGAGCACTTGTATGGAGCAGTTTGCTGATGTCAACGTTGTGAACATGGTGCCCCATGGTGGCGGTGGGGTTATGGTATGGGAAACGGACAACGAACACAATTTCATTTTATCTATGGCAATTTGAATGCACAGAGATACCGTGATGAGATACTTCAGTCCATTGTCATGCCATTCCTCAGCCGCCATCACCTCATGTTTCATCATGATAATGATAATTTCCTGGAAGCTGAAAATGTCCCAGTTCTTCCATGTCCTGCATACTCAACAGATGCATATCTGTATTCCAGGTCATGTAAAATCCATAGATTAGGGCCTCATTTCTTTATTTCAATTGACTGATATCCTTAGATGAATTGTAACTCAGTAAAATCTTTGAATGTTGCGTTTTATATTTTTGTTCAGTATATTTGTTGATCCCTGTTCTATAGTTTAGAAACAGTAGTAGAGCAGCACTTAGATTGATTCACCTTGCAGTGCATTGGTAAATTAATGCGTGCAGTATTCATCCATCCGTGCTATAGGCTCAGTAGTTGAATGCAGAGCCTCTTCTGGTCCACGTGCTGAATGAGAGTGAGAGTGCACAATAACATCATCAGTCGTTCCCAGCCCCGTCACCGGCCGCGACGCACTCCAGACGCTCCCCGTCACTCCCAGATGGCCACCGCTGATGGATCAGCCCCTCACATCCTGTCCATCCCTCCTCTTTTCTCCCCCTCCCTCCCTTATCTTTCTTTGCTTCCTCTGTCCAGTTCAATCTCCTCTCTTGACTTCACCATCTCTGCTCTCTGTATTGAAAGCACTACTACTGTCGTCTTCTCAGGTCCCTAACCTCTTTGGCACAGCGCTTAACTGGACATAACTGCACACACATACACCACAGCTTTTGTACACTTTGAGCACGCACCCACACACACCCCTGTGGAAGTGCAGGTTGGCTTTTGGATACATGAGCTACTCTATCACACTGAGATAAGTCCCAGAGCACCAACAGGAGCAGACCTCTCATTCTGTTTACACGGACCCTCAACAAGCTCACAGCCAGGGTCAGAGCCAGAGTTAGAGGAGTATGTGCATGTTGGGCTTGATTTTATGGGTGCCATTGGACGTGGCCAGTTACCGTTTTATTTCAGAGTGCTTTACTTAGTCAAAATCCAGGGCAACCTTTTCACGGTAAGGTCTCTTCGCGGTCTTTTCACGGTAAGGTCTCTTTGCGGTCTTTTCACGGTAAGGTCTACACCTGCTCTATTCGGCGCATGTGACAAATAAAATGAATTTCATTTGCTCCGGCCTTGAGTATAAGATTGTAAGGCAACATTTAGAATGATAGGCTGTCTGGTTTGTGGTGCTGATTTTGATTGCTTTAATTGGGATGCTATCCTCAGTACTGGTATCAGTTTGCTTTAATTGTTTTGATTACCCTGCACCAAAAACATGGATAATGATCGGCCCGAATCCAAATTAACCCTAGATCCTACGCCATATGCTCTTATGGAGATCAGAGAGGTTTTGATTGGTAGAGGCAATATGGTGGAACTTCCACTTACCCTATCAGAGAGCAAGGTGGAGCTATTACCATATTGATTGCACCTGTCAAATCCTCTCAGATCACAGGTGCATAGGGCCCCGGCTTAGGGGTGTATTTGGGATTGGGCCAAAGAGTTCCACGCCGAGTCAGAGACATCCCTTCCCCTAGCAGTAGAAGGTAAACTTAGTGGCGGCTAGCAGAAGAAAACAATGTGCCACTGAAGGTATGGGCACACCAGTAAGTGCTGCTACAAGATGGCTGAAGCCAGCTCCATATCACTGAGCAGCCGCAATGGCCTAAAGGCTAAACAACAGCCGTTTGAAATAAAGATGTGGAGAGAGCAAGAGATAATCCTTTGCCATGTTATTTAGGGCTGGGAATTGCCAGGGATAACCAGATATTTATGTGCCGATACACTATGTATTGGGATTCTCAACATTCTCCATGTATTGCGATTCGATACTGCGATTGTATTGCCTTTTGACATTCCAAACATATTGCACACTATACACTGAGTGTATAGGGCATGGACTCTACAAGGTATCAAAAGTGTTTCACGGAGATGCTGGCCCATGTTGACTCCAATGCTTCCCACAGTTGCGTCAAGTTGGCTGGATGTCCTTTGGGTGGTGGACCATTATTGATACACACGGGAAACTGTGTGTGAAAACACAGCAGCATTGCCGTTCTAGACACAAACCGGTGCGCTTGGCACCTACTACCATACCCCGTTCAAAGGCACTCAAATATTTTGTCTTGCCCACTCACCCTTTGAATGGGACACACACAATCCATGTCTCATTTGTCTAGAGGTTTTAAAATCCTTCTTTAACCTGTCTCCTCTCCTTCATCTACACTGATTGAAGTGGATTTAACAGGTGACATCAATAAGGGATCATAGCTTTCAACTAGATTCACCTGGTCAGTCTGTCATGGAAGAGCAGGTGTTCCTAATGTTTTGTACACTCAGTATATGTCTGCTGCAGAGTGACGAGAAAATATGTTCAATCAGTCATGGAAATAAAAGTTTCTTTTTTATAAGTACTGAAATATCATCCAAAATTATACCACCATATGTAACTGTATTGATTTTCTCCCCTATCAGTAATGTTAATGTAGTCCAGCCAATGCGCTTAAAGGCTATTTTAACTTCCTGGATGATTATTATATTTTGATAAACTCATGGTCAGACTGGGTGAATCAGGGTTGAACAGTAAAAAGGTGGAACTGAGGTGAACGAGGGAATAACTGTCAGTTATAAAAAGGGAGATCTATTACCTGGAAAGGAAACTGCAACTTTCTGACATATGGACTTTACTGAGAGCTTGGGTTTTTGAATCACTGCCATTTTGGATTATATAGCAGTGCTCTATCTACCAAAACCAAAGAGTGTATTACTGATGTGAAATGACACACATTCTTCCCAAGTTGCTAGTACCTGATATTACATATTGTGCCACCATGTTGCTCTAGTACTGCAGTTGGTCTGCTATATGACCGTATGAAGTGGCAGACCATCAGTAATACTTTAGATTCAAATAACACCGATAGAGGAGAGTTCGGTAAAGAAAAGGAGAGGGTTGGGGGGGGGGTAATAGTTATGACTGGGTTCTACTTTTATTCCAGACCACCAGTACACCAGTAACACACCAGACTCTTGATGTTCTTTTCTCTCCAGAACCCTCCTCTAAACTCTATCATTGTTTCTGTCTGTTCATCTCTGGGCGGTGTTATCTGACCTCAGGCGTGCTGATTATGTGGTCCATGTATCTGCAGGGCCTACTGCTATTGCCGCCGAGCTAAAGTTAGAAAAGTTGTTGCCATGGGCCACGTGGGGGGAGAATTAAAAACTAGCTTCTCTTCCTCAAAGCAAAAGTTACAGACGAAGAGGATTGGACGCTCAACATTTTGCGAGCAATAATGTATTTGTGTTTTTCGTCTGACATAGATCCAATCATGTTTTACAATCTCATTTAGGAGAGCGTGTTTTATCTCTGCCGTTGTGAGGTTTGCAATCCCCTCCTCCCTTGACGCTGGCCGAGAGTGCATGCTGATGAGGCACACTTTTAGCTGTTTATGACTGGGAAGTAGACTCGGCGTGTGACATGGCGAGTGCATATCGACTGAGTTTTGACTTGAAGTGAAAGAGAGAAAGCCAGCGAGGAAGAGTCTGAAATGAACAGAGAGGGTTAGAGAACAAAGTCACTCTTCAACCGGGCTATCCATTTGGCTTCCACTGTTTCCAGACTGCCTCTCTTCCCTCGTCTCGTTCCACCCACTGACGTGACCTTCACAGAGGCGCAACAGGTACTCCATTATGGCCCAATCAACAGCCGTGACCAGCCAAGCTCATGTCCTTGAGTGGGAGACTCCTTTCGCTACCGTTACGGAGACCGCTGGCCGGTGGTGCCCCTGTTGGAGCACGGGCAGCGTGATTAATATGACCAGTGTCTCCCTGCTGCCCGCTCTTGCAACGCCATGTCTTGATATACTGTCTATAGATTCTGGGCTGAACAAATACTAGTAATTTCTGAAGAGAAGGGTTGCACTTGGGTTGCCATACAGATTTATATTTTCCCTCTCCCCCTTACAGTAGAAACTCTCAGCCAGCTAATTTTGTGGTTGACCACCTAAATTTCTCAAATGGCTTGTTAGAAGGGGATTGCTGTTAAATTACAGTTTTTTGATGGTGATGTATTAGCATGGCAACCACAATTTTATGTGGTGCACCTCGCTCTATATTGACAGTCATATGCACTTCCATGGTTAACAGTGACAGTGCAATGTTTGAAATTCCTTTTCATGTTTGTCTAAGAAAATGATTTCCTCACTAAACTCATCTGCTAATCAGTTGTCCATTGGACATGAAAAACATGTGTACCCTTCAAAATAGTTGTACAGTAATGTTGGCCTCGTCTCTAAATTTGTTGATGACTTCATGCACAAGGCCTTGCATTACTCTTTAGTACAGTGAACTCAAGGGACTCATGTCCATTGGTTTCCAATTGCTCCGACATCAATTCAGCATCTGTTACCTCCATTCGCACAGGCCTGGTCCTTTTAATTAAGCACAGTGCAATTCACTCGTACAAGAACCACATCTGTCCCGGATGAGCTTATAGCAACTGATTGATTTTGAAAAGCAAATGACATTGCATGAGTACTAAGAATGTTGCTGTTCTGTTCTGGATTTCTTAACTGCTAACAGCAGTTGACTCTTATCTATGATTACAGAAGGGAACTGGGAACAGGCTCCACTTTCTTTCTGAAAAATAATTTTCTCTTATGTAACGCAGTGTAAACCCCCTCTACTGTACATCTTTTGCATTTTGGCAAGAACATCAGGACATATTGTCTTTTTTGTCTCAATTGAATATCAGTTACAAGACAACAATTAAAAAGAAAATTAGACCCAGCAAAAAAGCTATAAGTGAAATCTAATATTTTTGTTTCTCTCTAACATCATTCGTGAATTGCACCATTACGGCATGTGCAACGGCGCTCTACAGTACGAGTCAATAAGATTGGGGCCTGTGAAGCTGCATCTTAATCATAATACACAGTCCCCCATCTGGAGCCGAGACAGAGGCACACAACAGCTGGAGGGAAGACCGTGATGGCATTGAGATATGAAAATGTGGCTATCTAGAGCGTATAGCGATATACAGGGAATGTTTTCTTTCATCATTTCTCCATATTTTCTGTGAAGTGTACTTGCTTCAAGTTAAATGTTTTTGTCACGTGCACATGTACAGTGAAATTTGTTTCTTACTTGCTCTTTCCCAACAATGCAGTAATCAATATCAGTAGTACGATATCAAAAATAAATAAAGTGAGGTAGGACAAAAACACAAGAAATAAGCACAGAAAGTAAGTAAGCTACACTACCTTTCAAAACTTTTAGAACACCTACTCATTCAAGGGTTTTTATTTTACTATTTACTATTTTACTATCGTTTACTATTTTCTACATTGTAGAATAGTAGTGAAGACAACCAAACTATGAAATAACCCATATGGAATCATGTAGTAACCAAAAGTGTTCAAAATATATTTAAGAAGGAAAGAAATTCGACAAATTTAACTTTTAAGAAGGCACACCTGTTAATTGAAATGCATTCCAGGTGACTACCTCATGAAGCTGGTTGAGAGAATGCCAAGAGTGTTCAAAGCTGTCAAGGCAAAGGGTGGCTATTTGAATATAAAATATATTTTGATTTGTTTAACACATGATTCCATATGTGTTTTTTCATAGTTTTGATGTATGATTAACAGAGTAGCATCAGTGTACAGTGTATGATGATCGTATGTGAATGGTGTGAAGGACTGTTGCCGTGACTGTATTACCTCCACACTGGCAGTCAACCAGCCTGTTTTTCCCATACTCCTTTTGCTATTCTCCCTTTTCTAGTCCTCTCGGTTTTGACCCTTACCTGTTTCTGGACTCTGTACCTGCCTGCCTTGACCACGAGCCTGTCTGCCACTCTGTACCTCCTGGACTCTGATCTGGTTTTGACCTTTTATTAAAATAATGCCGTTATACAACACAACCTACGGCAGAAAAACATAACAAATAACTGATTTAAGATGTCTTTGGTACATAATTGGTCTAGCGGATACTCCAGAATTAAACAAATTCTAGTTAACGCCTTTTGAGTGTGGACTGTACCATTATTCATACTGGGTGGACTGGTTACATTATACTACACTCCAAACATTATATCCATGAGTCTGGGAGAGAACGTTTAGGCCTAGGCAATGCTGTTGGTTCTTTGATTGTACAGGGCGGCTAAGCCTCCAATTATAGTGAATTTGATTTTGAATAGCCGAGTAATAGAACATTTCAAAATATATATTTTCGTAATTAATAGGCTGACCCTTTTATCTTTAGCTCCAGAATATCTCACCACTGTGCGTTTCCATCTCTTTCTCCTTCATTCCTTTCTCCAGCGTGCAGAGAGAAGGGCTGTCAACAGTTTCATGACATATGTTTGGTTGTCAAAACATGGTACTATCGATGTTCCCGAACAGATTTCACTTGGTTTCCCAAATTAAGCAGGGACAGATTTGGAGAGCCCATGGCATGCAGAGTTTGGTGGGAATATCACCTGTTTCTCAGCGAGGCTCGCTATCTAAGTGCATACGAATGGCACTTCGTATGCACTTTTCCCCCCTGCCCCTGTTCCTGCCCATTTGATAATGGGCCATTCTAAATCAAAACTAATTTGACATATTAGTAAAGACCAGATTAAATTGAGAATAATGAAAATAGGATCACTTGATGAGAGAACAGCTGTCCAGCCTGAGGCAAGGAACAAAGCGCAAGCTTTGTTTGCGACTTTCTCAAATCATCAATCGCTTAGTCGCATCATGCACCTCATATATGTTTTGATTTCTAAGACGTTCTAAGGTTTGTACCATTCACGAATGAAGTTCCCAAATAACTCTAATCCTGGCGTATAGGACCTGTTTCAAATGATTTTATTCAGCTAAGTTCAATTATATTCTTCTTATTATAAAATCATATAAGACAATGGAATGTAGGTGTTCCAAAGGTGTGCATCAGCTGCTTGTATGTGTGGAGGCCTGGAGATGCTACACTTATTTATGTTAATTAACGGTCAATTACCGTGAGACCGGCAATCTTTTGCATGACAATAGCCGGCTGACAAAAGTTAATGACCGCCACAGCCCTAGTGTGTGTGTGTGTGTGTGCAGAGTCAGTGCACACACACCACACTGCCAGGTCACTGACCTTCTCCCTGTAGGCTGTCTCATTGTCACCAGTGATCAGGCCTGTTGTGTTGTCAGCAAACATGATTATGGTACTGAGTGGCCACGAGTGGTCCTGAGTGGCCACGCAGTCGTGGGTGAACAGAGAGTACAGGAGGGGACTAAGCACACACCCGTGTGGGGCTCACGTGTTGAGGGTCAGAGTGGCGGAGGTGATGTTGCCTATTCTCAACACCTGGGGTTGGCCCGTCAGGAAGTCCAGGATCCAGTTGCAGACGGAGACTATCAGTTCCAGGGTCCCAAGCTTGGTGACAAGCTTGGAGGGGACTATGGTGTTGAACACTGAGCTATAGTCAATTAACAGCATTCTCACATTGGTATTTCTCTTATCTAGGTGGGTGAGGGAAGTTTGCATCGCCTATGAATCTGTTGGGGCGGTATGCAAATTGGAGTGGGTCTAGGGCAGGGGACTGCAACATTTTCTAGCATGAAAGCTACTTTTAAAAATTGAAATATGTTGTGAGCTACTCATTTGTTTATAGCTTTCAAAGAGGCACATTCTTCTCTTGTCTCCATTTCAACTCTCAGGTCCTTAGTGCACTACTTTTTATCTTGTTCACTATGTTTTCTGTCAATTTACTATATAACTATAAGCGGGGCCGAAAAAAGCAGATTTTGTTTTATATTTTTCCTGGATTTAGATTTATTTCGTTTTTCACTCTCCAAATTGCAGTTGTTCCCAAAGAAAAAATGAAATGGGATGTTCTGTCGATTTTTAAGTGTAATTGCCCTTTAATTGTGCATCTAGAGTGAGGAATGTGCAGTCTGTGCCAGTCTAGTGATTGGTTCTGTACAGCTGCTGCTCATTTGATGACAAAGTTAGCAAACAATAGATACAAATGATATACTTACTCATGATATACTTCTGCCAGGTAAGCCTACTTTGCAGTTAACATTTAATTGAGAAGGTTTTGGGGAAAGTATTTGTCAACCCACAAGATGGTTATCTCCTCAACTGGCTAAAGTTAACACATAAACTGAGTGATAGAAAAACACATGCAAACATATTGCTGGAAATTAATTGGCAGATATTATGTTAGGTTTGGCTTTTTAAGCCCAGAGGTGGGATAATGTCAATGTTGCGTTTAATTAGATATTACTTGGGAGCTTGCAGTGTCTGATACTTGTGAGATTTGATAATGACAGTTTGTAATGAAACATATGAAAAATTACGGCAAGCTACCCACGTCGGCCTCGGTCAGTGAGCCCTCATGCACGGCTCAGTGAGCCCTCATGCACGGCTCAGTGTGATTTTTGTCGAAGTGCGCTTAAAATGTATTGAGTTCGTCTTGAAGAGAGGCATCGTTGGGCAGATCACGTATGGGCCTTCCTTTGTAATCCATAATGGACTGTAGCCCCTGCCACATGCGATGGGCGTTGGAGCTTGTTTATAAGGATTCCACCTTGTTCCTATATTGTCCTTTTGCTTGTTTGATGACTCGTAGTGGGACTACTTGTTCATGTCCTCAGCCGTAGCATCGGGGTTGGCTGCGAAAGGCCTGTTTGCGGTAGCCTTGTCCTTTAATTAGCTACAACTTCGGTGTTAATCCAGGACTGGGGAAGCACTGAACCTTCCCTGTGAGGACAACGTCAGCGATGCATTTCCTAATGAAACCGGTGATTGAGGGGGTTAGCTCATTGACGCTATCGTCGTAGTCCCAGAACATATTCCATTCCGTGCGTTCCGTTGAAAAATAGTCCTCCGAATAGGAGGCTATGCTACAAGCCTCCGATTCAGAAGACCATTTTCCAACGGAGTGTGTCAGGGGTACTTCGTTTTTTGAGCTTCTGCTTGTAGACAGAAAGAAGGAGTCATAATCTGTTTTGCTAAATGGGAGATGAGGGAGGGCCTTGTATGCTTGCTTGTGGGTAGAGTAATAGTGGTCTAGGACTTTATCGCCCCAAGTGGTGAAGGAGACGTGTTGATGGAAGTTGGGCATTAAGTGTCCTAATGGCAAAAGGGAAAAAGGGAAAGCAGACTCCGGGTGCACAGCCTTGTACAGTTTAAGTGGCAGCTTGTTGTTGTTCTTGTCCTGTGGTGGAATATATACAGCACTCACAATAACAGCTGAAAAGTCTCTCAGGCTTTAGAAGGGTCGGCATTTGACCATCAGGTATTCCAAGATGGATAGGTTGAGACTTCCACCGCGTGCGCTACAGTCAGCACACCATTTGCTGTTGATGGAGGCATACCCCTCCATCGCTCGATTTCACTGTTTTCAATGTCCTGTCTGCTCTGTGTTTTGGCAGCAACGGGCAAACTCCTTTTCCTAGGCTTACCTTTGCCATTTCTTTATGTCATACATTAGACTAGTCAGTAGAGAGGAAATAATAATCCTTTGCGTTCCTCTTCTTGTTTGTGTGTGTGAATATCCTCTGGGCTCTCTCTCCATTGAGGGTCATGGCATGTAAGCCTTTGGTCCCATGGAGAGGTCCCAGTGATGATGCCCTCCAGAACACAATGTCCACACAGTATTAGTTACACGTACTACTCCAGGCCTGGAGGAAGCACCAAATTAAGTAATTTCCTCTCATTATACTTTGAGTGCTAGGTCTTTAGTGTTTGTTGTTAGCATGTAATTATCAAGAAAAGCAGCATTTTGCCTTTGTAAGAGTTAAGTAAATATAACCCAGGATGTCAGTCCTAGACATGCCAAGGGGAATACGATACGACCGTTAACCAAAATGCACTTCATAATTGCACTCTTAGTCATTGTTATAGAACAGTAGGCAGTTAGGTCAACATTTATCTCAAGCCTTGTGTTCCAAGCCTAATACTTCAGTGAGACAGTAGATCTGTTCATTATATTTGAAGCCATTTCTTTGTTGTTAGTTACAGTTTAGAATTCATGTTTGTCCTCACAGATTTTGGTCCAGATTAGGCTAACATTTTGTTGTTGAATGCTAAAATGCTAAGCTAGCTTCTTCAGAAAATAGAGTACTCTAGTCAACTGAACTCTGGTACATTTTCAAGGATTTTCCAAAGCATGCGATTGATTGCATCTGTTCTCTTTCAGTCCGAAAAGTGTGCATGCTTAATCAAATAAAGTGGATTAAGTCCCCCGCATAATAAAGCGGCTTTAAGTGGTAGACACAGACGCTAACTGTGCCCACCAGTCTACCAGTTGCTATCCTGTGCCAAAAATCACAGGTCCATTTGAATGTAGAGACAGAAGCCTAACAATAACCGTCATAAGCCTAGTACTCCCACAGACATATTTCCAGACATAACATTCAGTATTTTACCTCTGCATGATTGAATTGAATG
Source organism: Oncorhynchus kisutch (assembly GCF_002021735.2). NCBI lineage: Eukaryota > Metazoa > Chordata > Actinopteri > Salmoniformes > Salmonidae > Oncorhynchus > Oncorhynchus kisutch. The sequence goes on along the minus strand of NC_034179.2, from coordinate 42,010,716 downwards.
TAGTAGATAATATCACTGTTTTTGGTGAAGCAAGAGATTCCTCACCACCTATTGTCGGACGTTTGTGGATTACGTTTTTCATTAAACCTCAAATACCAACAAACCATCTGGATATGCTGTACTCACCCTAAACCCTCTGCTGTGTTGTCTTTGAAGATATATGCATATATCGTTTCTGTTTGGCCATGGAGTTGCACTGACTGTGCTGGTTCTCCAACATTTTTCAGAAGTGTCCACTTGCACACTCATCATGGATATAATGCACAGGAATTGTGCAAGCATTTTTGTAAAAAGCCATGCAAGAAAGTTTGAGTGCACACTTCGGGAGAATGGTGGAGAATCGGGACTTAGCCACTGTCCTGTGAGTATCCAACCTTAGTGGAGTAGAGGCCTGCTGATCCACCCTCTGCCATCTGCCCTTAATTCTGGCCAGACACCAGGGGGTAAGAGGCTCAAAATCAGACCCAGTTTCTTTGACCTCTTCAAAGACATTCCATGGTGGGATCTTAAATGGAAGCTGGCAACCAGTTCAAATACTACTTTCTCCAAAATCTCTGCATGCAAGTTCCCTGTTGCCTCATGACTACAGTTGACTCCTGACAAGTGTATTTTCGATACAGTGCCCACAAAGTATTTACACCATTATATTTTTTCCACATTTTGTTGTGTTACAGCCTCAATTTAAAATGGATTACATTAAGATTTTTTGGTCACTACCCTATAAATGGAAATATGTTTTTCAAATATTTTACAAATGAATTTAAAAATGAAATGCTGAGATGTCAATCTCCTCTTTGTTATGGCAAGCCTAAAAAGGTTCAGGAGTAAACATTTGCTTAACAAGTTACATAGGTTAGACTGATAATAGCAATAATAATAGTGTTACATTTTTTTTATATAGGTCTAAGCCTACCTCATCGCTCTACCCCACACATACAACACATACAATTATCTGCAAGGTCCCTCAGATTCAACCACAATGACCCGGGAGGTTTTCCAATCCCCTGCAAAGAAGAACACCTATTGGTAGTTTGGTAAAAACAAACCAAAAAAGCAGACATTGGATATCGCTTTGAGCATGATGAAGTTATTAAATACACTTTGGATGGTGTATCAATAAACCCAGTCACTACATTGATACAAGCGTCCTTCCTAACTCAGTTGCCGGAGAGGATGGAAAGCGCTTAGGGATTTCACCGTGAGGCCAGTGGTGACTTTAAAACAGTTACAGAGTTTAATGGCTGAGATAGGCGATAACTGAGGATGGATCAACAACATTGTAGTTAAGGGGGAAACCTAGTCAGTTGTACAACTGAATGCATTCAACTGAAATATGTCTTCTGCATTTAACCCAACCCCTCTGAATCAGAGAGGTGCAGGGGGCTGCCATAATCAACATCCACTTCCTCAGCTCCCGGGGAACAGTGGGTTAACTGCCTTGCTCGGAATAACATATTTTTACCTTGTCAGCTCAGGGATTTGATCCAGCAACCTTTCAGTTACTGGCCCAATGCTCTAACCACTAGGCTACTAACCTAATTGACAGAGTGAAAAGAAGGAAGCATGAACAAAAATATAAACACAACATGTTTTGGTCCCATGTTTCATGAGCTGAAATAAAATATCCCAGAAATGTTCCATACACACAAAAAGCTTATTTCTCTCAAATCTTGTGCACACATTTTTGTTATATCTCTGTTAGTGAGCATTTCTCCTTTGCCAAGACAATCCATCCACCTGACAGATTTGGCATACCAAGAAGCTGTTTAACCTCATGATCATTACACAGGTGCACCTCGTGCTGGGGAATATAAAAGGCCACTCTAAAATGTGCAGTTTTGTCGCACAATGCCACAGATGTTTTGAGGGAGCGTGCAATTGGCATGCTGGCTGCAGGAATGTCCACCAGAGCTGTTGTCAGACAATTTAATGTTAATTTCCCTATGATAAGTTGCCTCTCACGTCGTTTTAGAGAATTTGGCAGTACGTCCAACCGGCCTCACAACCGCAGACCACGTGTATGGCATCGTGTGGGCGAGTGGTTTGCTGATGTCAATGTTGTGAGCAGAGTGCCCCATGGTGGCGGTGGGGTTATGGTAAGGGCAGTCATAAGCTACGGACAATGAACACAATATTATCTATGGCAATTTTAATGCACCGAGATATCCTGAGGACCATTGTCGTGCCATTCATCCGCCGCCATCACCTCATGTTTCAGCATAATGCATGGGCCAATGTTGCAAGGATCTGTACACAATTCCTGGAAGCTGTAAATGTCCCAGTTCTTCCATGACCTGCGTACTCACCAGACATGTCACTGATTGCGCATGTTTGGGATGCTCTGGATTGGCTTGTATGACAGGGTTTTCCAGTTTCTTCCAATATCCAGCAACTTTGCACAGCCATTGATGAGGAGTGGGATAACATTCCACAGGCCACAATCAATAGCCTGGTCAACTTTCTGTGAAGGAGATATGTCATGCTGCATGAGGCAAATGGTGGTCACACAAGATACTGACTGGTTTTCTGATCCACGCCCTTACCTTTTTTTTAAGGTACCTGTGACCAACAGATGCATATCTGTATTCACAGTCATGTGAAATCCATAGATTAAGGCCTCGTGAATTCATTTAAATGTACTGATTTCCTGTCACGTTCTGACCATCGTCCGTATGTGTTTTCCTTGTTTTAGTGTTGGTCAGGACGTGAGCTGGGTGGGCATTCTATGTTGTGTGTCTGGTTTGTCTATTTCTATGTTTGGCCTGATATGGTTCTCAATCAGAGGCAGGTGTTAGTCATTGTCTCTGATTGGGAACCATATTTAGGTAGCCTGTTTGGTGTTGGGTTTTGTGGGTGATTGTTCCTGTCTCTGTGTTTGCACCAGATAGGACTGTTTAGGTTTTCACTTTTCTTGTTTTGTTTAGGCTGTTCATTTATAGTCGTCTTTATTAAAAACATGAATAACCATCACGCTGCATTTTGGTCCGCCTCTCTTTCACCAGAAGAAAACCGTTACATTTCCTTATATGAACTGTAACTCAGTAAAATATTTGAAATTGTTCCATGTTGTGTTTATATTTTTGTTCAGTATAATATTGCAAAAAAAAAATGTGGCAAAGCAATTCACTTTTTGTCCTCAATGCAAAGTATTATGTTTGGGACAAATCCAATACAACACATTACTCATGATCATTTTCATATTTTCAAGCATAGCAGTGGCTGCATTATGTTATGGGTATGCTTGTAATCATTAAGGACTGGGGAGTTTTTTAGGATAAAGAAACATAATGGGGCTAAGCACAGGCAAAATGCTAGAGGAAAACCTGGTTCAGTCTGTTTTCTACCAGACACTGGGGGATTAATTCCCCTTTCATCAGGACAATAACCTGAGGGAAAAAGGAAACCGCACACTGCTCTTGATAGTATCACTGATCTTTAATAAGCTTACGTATCGGCCTCATGGCCTTCGACAGAGCTTTTGTGAGTAAAAAAAAATTTGAACCCGAATGTAGACCTAGCCCTACCCACATATGCATCGAAAGGGGTTGGAGGCTAAGGAAAAACAAAAAAGTGCAACCAAATATAACAATATGCATTTAATAAATATTAGAATAAAGTATGTAAATAAGACGCTCCACCGCCAATGTTATTTACAATATTAAATGTCCATGTGCTTTGTAGGTAAAACCTCTTGTTCTCTCAAACAGAGAATCAGTGAACATAAGTTAAATCAGGAGAAATGATAGGGATTATCCAGTCACTGTACATTTTAATGACCTAAAGCATGACATTTCTACCTTTTAGATTTTGCGGCATAGAGAAAGTTAAGATATCAGACAGGGGAGGTGATATTAACAATACTCTGAGTGAAAGAGAATGTTTTGGGATTTTCACCCTCCAGACATTATTTCCTAAAGGTCTTAATGATGAAATGCCTATGTATGTTATGAATTTAAACATGAATTATGCCCTATTTCAGATTACTCTGATGTTTTTCGTACAATGTACCCAATGATTTATGAAAGACCTACCGAGCAAGTTATGTCCTCATTGTAGTTATACAGACGTGTTTAATACGTCTTATTTACACACTTTATTTGAATATTTATGAAATGCATATTGTTATATTTGGTAGCACTTATTTGTTTTTTTCTTCGCCTCCAACCCCTTTTGATGTGAGGAATGGATGTGGGTGGGGCCAGGTCTACATAAGGGTGCTAATTTAAAAAAAACTCACAAAAGCTCTGATGAGGGCCGTGAGGCCGATATGTAAGCTTATTAAAGATCAGTGATAGTATCAAGAGCAGTGTGCGGTTTCCTTTTCATTTACAATCAATTTGCTAACATTTATAAAAACATGTTTTCAACGATGCTTTGGTATTGTGCATGCCGTCTCAACTGTCCCAAGCCTGAATTAACATTAATCTGCAGTTTATGGTATACTGTTCACTGCCTGCAATTTCCAAAGCCTGATTGTGATAAATAGCACTGTAATACAAATTCGAGTGGGGAGTAAGATGACTATTTTACTGTAAAACTTTTTCAACATACTGTTTATTTCAATTCAATTCTCCTTTGTTGCAGTGTTTTCTGACCTGCTGGCTTTACTGTTTCAGATGGTCAGTAAAGCTTAGAAACCAGCATAAGCACCCTTTCCTGAACTATTAACAACCCCTTTGTCTGACCTTAGTCCAATAACATAGCTTGTTTTACTCCGTATCAACAGTGACCAAGGTCCTCTGAGAATTGTAGGCCACCATGAATCAACAGGGCAACTGCAAAGTCAAGCACACCATATAAAAGCATTATAGTGGAATGAGATGGCAGGGGCGAAGTGGAGGGAAGAGGGCCAAGGAGATAGCATTAACAGAGCTGTCAGAAGCAATATCCATCATAAAGGATGCCCCTGCAGAAGCCGTGAACTGGTTAAGGTGAAGCAATCAAGCCGCACAAATGAGCAGCCGCTCATTGGGCGCTAAAATGCTAATCGACGCTGAGTGGCTGAGTTGTGCACTGCTTCCTCCTCTCCTTCGTAATTTGAGGTCCATCAACGCTAACATGCTACTCTGCGGTTATTACTATGGTTATTTATAGGCGCTTATGTGAGATGCGATCTGTCCACATTCGAAGAGCAAAGGAGCACTGAAAAAGAGTGTCAATTTTTTATTAAAGAAGTTGTTAGGGCAGAGATAATGAGCATCAATACCACCCTAGTCAAAGAACAGTCTATGACTAGGGTGGCTGGAATCTTCCTGACACCGCCTGGTATAGAGGTCCTGGATTGGCAGGAAGCTTGGTCCCAGTGATGTACTGGGCTGTACGCACTACCCTCTGTAGTGCCTTGCGGTCGGAGGCTGAGCAGTTGCCATCCCAGGCAGTGATGCTCTCAATGGTGCAGCTGTAGAACCTTTTGAGGATCTGAGGACCCATGCCAAATCTTTTTAGTTTCCTGAGGGGGAATAGGTTTTGTCATGCCCTCTTCACAACTGTCATGGGGTGCTTGGATCTTGTTAGTTATGTGGACACCAAGGAACTTGAAACTCTCAACCTGCTCCACTTCAGCCCCGTTGATGAGAATGGTGGCGTGCTCTGTCTTCTTTTTCATCTTCTTTGTCTTGATCACTTTGAGGGAGAGGTTGTTGTCCTTGCACCACACGGCCAGGTCTCTGACCTACTCCCTATAGGCTGTCTCGTTGTTGTTGGTGATCAGGCCTACCACTGTTGTGTCATCTGAAAATTGAATGATGGTGTTGGAGTCGTGCCTGGCCGTGCAGTCATGAGTGAACTGGGAGTACAGGAGGGGCTGAACACGCACCCCTGAGGGGCCCCAGTGTTGAGGATCAGCGTGGCGGATGTGTTGTTACCTAACCTTACCACCTGGGGGCGGCCCGTCAGGAAGTCCAGGATCCAGTTGCAGAGGGAGGTGTTTAGTCCCTGGGTCCTTAGGTTATTGATGAGCTTTGAGGGCACAATGGTGTTAAACGCTGAGCTGTAGTCAATGAATAGCATTCTCACATAGGTGTTCCTTTTGTCCAGGTGGGAAAGGGCCGAGTGGAGTGCACTAGAGACTGCATCATCTGTTGGGATGGTATGCAAATTGGAGAGGGTCTAGGATTTCTGGGATGATGGTGTTGATGTGAGCCATGACCAGCCTTTCAAAGCACTTCATGAGTATAGATGTGAGTGCTACGGGTCGGTAGTCATTTAGGCTGATTACCTTAGTGTTCTTGGGCACAAGCACTATGGTGGTCTGCTTAAAACATATTGGTATTTCCGACTCGGACAGGGAGAGGTTGAAAATGTCAGTGAAGACACTTGCTAGTTGGTCAGCACATACTTGCAGTACACGTCCTGGTAATCCGCCTGGCCCTGCGGCCTTGTGAATGTTGACCTGTCTAAATGTTTTACTCACATGGGGTGCGGAGAGCGTGATCACACAGTCTTCCGGGTACAGCTGGTGCTCTCATGCATGTTTTAGTGTTACTTGCCTCGACGTGAGCATATAAGTAGTTTAGCTCATCTGGTAGGCTTGTGTCACTGGGCAGCTCTCGGCTGTGCTTCCCTATGTAGTCTGTAATGGTTGCCCTGGCACTTCCGACGAACGTAAGAGCCGGTGTAGTACGACTCGATCTTAGTCCTGTATTGACACTTTGCCTGTTTGATGGTTCGTCTGAGGGCATAGCGGGATATTCTTACAAGCTTCCGGGTTAGAGTCCCGCTCCTTGAAAGCGGCAGCTCTAGCCTTCAGCTCAGTGCGGATGCTGCCTGTAATCCATGGCTTCTGGTTGGGGTATGTACGTACGGTCGCTGTGGGGACGACGTCATCGATGCACTTATTGATGAAGCCAATGACAGATGTGGTGTACTCCTCAATGCCATTCAAGGATTCCCGGAACATATTCCAGTCTGTGCTAGCTAAACAGTCCTGTAGTTTAGCATCTGCTTCATCTGACCACTTTTTTTATTGATCTAGTCACTGGTGCTTCCTGCTTAAATTTGAGCTTGTAAGCAGGAATGAGGAGGATGGAATTATGGTCAGATTTGCCAAATGGAGGGTGAGGGAGAGCTTTGTATGCATCTAAATCAAAATCAAAATCAAATCACAGTTATTTATATAGCCCTTCGTACATCAGCTGATATCTCAAAGTGCTGTACAGAAACCCAGCCTAAAACCCCAAACAGCAAGCAATGCAGGTGTAGAAGCACGGTGGCTAGGAAAAACTCCCTAGAAAGGCCAAAACCTAGGAAGAAACCTAGAGAGGAACCAGGCTATGTGGAGTGGCCAGTCCTCTTCTGGCTGTGCCGGGTGGAGATTATAACAGAACATGGCCAAGATGTTCAAATGTTCATAAATGACCAGCATGTTCGAATAATAAGAAGGCAGAACAGTTGAAACTGGAGCAGCAGCACGGCCAGGTGGACTGGGGACAGCAAGGAGTCATCATGTCAGGTAGTCCTGGGGCATGGTCCTAGGGCTCAGGTCCTCCGAGAGAGAGAAAGAAAGAGAGAAGGAGAGAATTAGAGAACGCACACTTAGATTCACACAGGACACCGAATAGGACAGGAGAAGTACTCCAGATATAACAAACTGACCCTAGCCCCCCGACACATAAACTACTGCAGCATAAATACTGTAGGCTGAGACAGGAGGGGTCAGGAGATCTCTGTGTGTGGAGTATAGGTGGTCCAGAGTTCTTTTCCCTCTGGTTGCACATTTAACATGATGATAGAAATTTGTTAAAACTGATTTAAGTTTCCTTGCATTAAAGTCCCCGGCCACTAGGAGTGCCACCTCTGGGTGAATACTGTGGTGCTATGTAAAAAGCTGCAGACCACATTACCTACCGAGAGACATTTCATCTATATTCTTTGTAGCTCATCATGAGAAACTCTACCTCAGGCGAGCAATAGCTCGAGACTTCCTTAGATATCGTGCACCGACTGTTGTGTACAGTAATACATAGTCCGCCGCCCCTTGTCTTACCAGATGCCGCTGTTCTATCCTACCGGTGGTTGAAAAACAAGTTTTAATGACTCCAACCTAAGTGTATGTAATCTTCCGACTTCAACTCTATGAACTAGGGCTATTCATTCTGGGGTAGTTGGCAACGGGGCAGAGCCAGTGTAGCAGGGGTGAAGCTCTGCAGAGAGACCGACAGCTAGCAAGCCGTGTACATAAAACAGACTCAACTCAAGGTTTCCTCTAAGGTACTATCAAAACGTAACTCAAATAACAATCTCTCACTTGGCCCTGTGAATGTATCTCACAGGTATCATAACTCACTGTGATGTTACAAGCAGCACATTACCATTTTCTTTAGCTATGTAGACTTGGATAGACAAATGCATAGCATGATAATATGGGTATGACTACACTGCAGCAGTAATGGTGGAGGGATTAGATGCTCTCTGTGCATCCCGGCAGGGTCTCCTTTGAATTGAAAATGAGTGAGTGATTCTCGTTGGAGAGCCGAAGTAGATCAAACCCTGCCTTTCCCGCTACGCTTCATTAGTTTCTCAAGCCACCATGATATTTGGGTTTTTGATCGTGATCTTGTAAAAGCCAATTTATGCTTGATCCGAAAATGTGTTGAGGCTTCGTATGGAGGGTGTGACGTAATTGCGTTGCCTACGGAGGCATGCAGAGGCCAAATCAAGCTCCGTACCGCATCGCCATGCACCTCACAAATGTTGTAACAATGCGGAGGGCTCCATATAACTCCGAATTGACATGATTGTCATGGTAGGTGGGGGCAGTAGGTCCTGTATAAACAAACTCACTTTCTTGACAACTTCTTTCACAATAGCTCTGCTCAACTAAGCGCAAGAAGTATGAAATCCCTGACATCTGTGGAGGCTGCATCTTAGTAAATGCTGTACGGATTGACCAGGCAGAGCCTTCAATTTGACAAAGACAGCTGAGCTGCCAAGGTGAAGCAATTGCAAAAAAAAATTTTTTTAAAAGCGACGCAATTGCGTATTAAATTGCCCGGTGTCCTTCCCATTTGATGAACTGGACAAGTTCAACACCGCAACCGGACTGTTTCACATCTGATTCCCTTTCATGGCACCTCCCGCTGGATTCCTTGACCCTGCAAGTGATAATCGGACAGTCAGGCACAATGAATCCAGTGTGTGGTTTTGCACATTTTCCCCTTTGAGCTAAAACTGCTTCGTGCTGTATTTGATATTCAAGTACTCAGTCTGTAAAAAGTAGCTCTTTATTGGCTGGCACGACTCCTCTGGCAGTTTTGGGTTCGGTAATAAAGAAGCCATATTTAATGTTTTACTACCCTTTGGGGTATTCTAGATGAATAGATTTTGACTGTGCTCCATCATCAAATTAGTAGAAAATGTTTATGTTAATACATACTTAATTTTCTTTATTTTTGAAACATCCAAACCAAAGTATTTTCTGTAGATTGTAGAATTTACATTTCAGCTCAACTTCTCTGCAATCTACGATTTATTTCTGCTTCCTGAAATGAATCATTCTTTAGGATCAGTGAAAGCTAGCTAATGGACTTTAGAATTCGACTATGGTACCGCTCAGTGAGTTTGGAAAGTCTTGCATAACAGGGTCAGGATTAAAGGGATGGGCACGGGTGTGCTCAATCAGCTTGTTAACCTGAAAATAACCAGACAAACATCAGTCCGAGAGCACATTCAACGCTGTAGCAACACTTAAAATGACTTACTCCTTGTAACAGGGCAATCCTGACCCTGTTACACTTGCTGCATATTTAATATATACTTCTAATCTCTCGAGGAGTGTGATTGAGGGTGCTTAAAACTTCAGGCACAGTTCAGTAACAGTTCAGATGCTGAGCATGTGAGTTGAGTGGTTGGAAATCCCGCTCATTGCTCATGGAGTGTTCCGGCGCGCCATCCGTTCTGCAATCACAGGGAAAAACCCTCCCACTGCATATTCTCTCCATTAATTAAAATCACAATTTAACCAACACCCATCTATTTTTGTGACTAGCTGGACCTACCAATTGGTTTTTAAGTATTGAAACAAAACCATACGGATTTGAATGAAAAGTATTTGATTAAACATGAAAATGTGAATGTAAGAAGCAAACATCATTTCAAATAGGCTACATCTCATATTAAACAGCATATAAACACTCTAAGTAGGTCAGAGTATATTATTTCAAGGCTATAGACTAAAACGAAATACATTGTGAAGCATTTGCAAATGCGACACAATAAGCTGGTAGGGACAAAGTGCTCAGCATTTAAACATTTTCATTGTATTTAAATCATTAATGTTTATAAATTGCGCATAGGCTGTGACTTAGAATTAAATACACATTAAACAAAACATTACTTGTTAGTGACTTTTGAATTCATTTTTAGAATTCTTACTGCTTACTGAGGTATAGCCTACAGCAGGGGCGTGCCCAGAGCTCGTGAAGTGAGCGCTACTGGAGCGAAATTGGAGTGGGCGAGAAGGCCGACACTCCAGCCTTTGGGAATCTCGCTCCACGCTCCAGTCAAATTGGGCACACTCCGCTCACATGCTCTGTTTAGAAGTGAATGGTGTGCTGGATAAAAAGTTATTGATATATAATGACATAATGTACTCAAAAAATGGTTAGATGCTGATAAAGAACATTTGGGTTGGTTCATTGACTTCAAACAGAGACACCGTTGAGTGACAGCTGTCCAAATGTCGACCTTACAGCCGTGAGTGATAGAACGTTGGAGTAACAAAAATGAGTGGCTTGTCAGTTAGATTAGTAATTTTAGTGGTACATGATGCCCCAGTATTCCTTGAATTTGTCTGCTAAAGTCACTGATGATGTGCATGATTCTTTTGCAGCTTTAAATGGATGATTGCAGGACTGTCTCATCTGTTCTCTCCGATCGGTGAATATTCTTGAAGACAGACTGCACCATGCTCAAACATTAGAGCCCCCTCTATATGCGGTCTGTGAACATCTTTGGAAGGATATGCAGTACTCTCCTCTCCTGCAGCTCAGAGATTAAAGCATTTGATCATTCCACTGTGTCATTCTTTGTAAAATCCTGGAGATTTTGCTTACTGAGGAGATGATTACCTCTCGTTTTCCTCCCTCTCTCCCTCTCTCTAATCAGTATAAACAGTGAAGTCATACCTTCCAGGAACCTGTTTTTCGCTCTCTGGTGATGTCACCAGCAGCCAATCAACACATAGCGCTGGGCTAGGTAGAGGAGGCAGGGAGAGTCTCTTTCTAGGCCCTGGGTATATGTGTGGGGACACACTGCTGGGAGCAGTGCTTTCCCTCAGCCCCCATTATTATCTTCCTCTGTCGCCGCCAAGCAATGAAGAATACACACACACAGATCCATATAGCAAACCACCATCCAACATTACAGCAATGTTTTGGTAACTGTAAATATGACTGTCATGTTAATAGTGTTCAATGTAAGTGCCTGATTTCTCTGTACTGTACTACAGGGGTTTGAACATCCTTCTACTGCCCAAAATGAAGCTGTTTTGCTTTCAATGTAGAATTAGACAAATGCAACGTAATTATATGATAACCATCCTCTGTTGAGTGCAAAGTGAGGTAACTAAGCCAATTAAGCTATTATTTCATGTTGACCTCCAGCCAAGGTGACTGTTGAAGCATTTCATGAGTCTGAATAGGGGCTTAATATGCACTTGAAAAGCTTGTGCAGTTTTCCTTTGCTTCACACCCATGAAATTGAGCCTCTTGCTGTAAACGTGAGTTAAGTAATTGTCACGTATATCTTTTGAGTACATATTCCTGAGTGGCCGAGTTACAATTTTGACTTAAATCTGTTTGAAAATCTATGGCTTGACTTGAAAATGGTGATCTAGCATTGATCTACAACCAATTTGACAGAGCTTTAAGAATTAAAAAAAATAATAATGTGCAAATATTGTACAATCCAGGTGTGCAAAGCTCTTAAAGACTAACAATGTGGAATAAGTCAAGTGGGATGAATACTTTCTGAAGGCACTGTATATATACAATATATCTGGTGTTAGGATTGATTTGCCAAGAATTTCTCTTCTCAACAAGTGTCCTTCACTTAGTTTTCCTGGTTGCTGGCATTCTTTCACCCTACTGTTTGCATGCAGTAGTGCAGAATGTGATGTGTGAAGGTTTACAAGCATCACTGTCTCTGCTGCTCCCTGACAGAGATGGAAGAGGAAGTGAGACACTCCACATTTTTTTTCAACGGTTAAAGGCCTGACTGAGTGAACCATCTTCATTTATCCACAATCTTTGTCTTTGATTTGTCCTATTTACAGAGGTTCTTGCTAGGCCCCTGACTATAGGCGTACCTACTCTAGCCAGGCAGTTCATTTCCTCCCTCCCAGTAGCGGAAATTAAGAGTTGGTGAGACATTGGTCATTAAGTTACAATAACTGATCAATGATCAAGTATCAGGGCAAAATAAAAACCAGCATACAACGGCTGGAGGGCACCATGAACGTAGCACATTCTTATAGCAGTACACTGGCAGTGGGTCATCCTCATAAAGACAAACCCAATAATCCCAAGCATCCCTATGGGCCACGGGGGTGAGCAGAGCACCATTTAATTAGCTGTATTGACTGGTAAAATGAAAGCACACTTCTCTTCCGGTTGTAAAGCCAAGCCATGCGTGAATTAGTAGAGGATCAATGCTCTGGTAGAACGGATAGCCCTGTGGTCAACATGTGGACACAAAGCATCATCGTAGTAAAACCAACAACATCAAGTCCTTAGTCTGTGTCTGCAGAATGATGTATTGTCAATAAGGCAGTTGAGATGTGTTCCATCCAAGTCTAGGACATGTAAGGAAAGTGCAGTAAATAAACGTACAGACTGACTGACTCGTAGTAAAGCCTCATGTCACGGCAGCTAGGGAATATAGTGTCAAGACAAAGTGCACTGTTTTTGTTTGCTTTCCACTCAGAGTTATGACCTTTTATCTTTCATTCCTCGTACTATTGGTCTTGGCTCAGGATGGAACTTGTTGTCGCCAATTTGAATAATGACACCTGTAGTTCATGATTCTTTGTCATCAAAAACAGGCTGCTCTATGTGAGAGAAAAGTAAACCAGGGTGGTGGAAGTGGAAGAGGCTACTAAAAAGGACGATAGTCCAACTGAAAAGAAGCCATGGTTGAATACGGTTCCGTAATCCTTAGTGTTTTTTAGGTTGGGTCCTCTTTTTTTTTTTTTAAGAAGAAGATGTACCACTGTGTATATCATGTTTTGTTTTGTGATTTATTGTACTTCATTAACATTTTTCAAGAAGGCTTTCTAATCTTACATTTCTCTGTGAAAAACAGAGGTTGATGCTGGCACTCTAAGACACAATGTAGATGATATGCTAATGAAAGATGACTCTCTTGCTTCTAGGTTGCTTTTGGTTGGTTATTTCACCACAATTAATTAACGTCCCTAGCTGTTTCCTAGATACTCACAATTCACTCCCCCTCTCCGTTTCCCAGGTGCCCACGGCGTGCGAGAGGAGCCCCAGTTTGTGACGGTGCGCGCTGGAGAGAATGTCATCCTGGGATGCGATGTGGCCTACCCGCTGAATGGCCAGCCCTACGTGGTGGAGTGGTTCAAGTTTGGCGTGCCCATCCCCTTCTTCATTAACTTCCGCTTCTACCCGCCTCATGTGGGCCCGGAGTATGCCGGTAATAGGACACCTCTCCCTCTTTATTAGCCCAAACCATGGATGTCAAAGTCGTTTTGGCGTTGACAAAACCAATGTAATTTTGTACACCTACAGTTGAAGTCGGAAGTTTACATACACTTAGGTTGGAGTCATTAAAACTAGATTTTCAACAACTCCACAAATGTCTTGTCAACAAACTATAGTTTTGGCAAGTTGGTTAGGACATCTACTTTGTGCATGACACAGTCATTTTTCCAACAATTGTTTACAGACAGATTATTTCACTTATAATTCACTGTATCACAATTCCAGTGGGTCAGAAGTTTACATACACTAAGTTGACTGTGCCTTTAAACAGCTTGGAAAATTCCAGAAAATGACGTCATGGCTTTAGAAGCTTATGATAGGCTAATTGACATCATTTGAGTCATTTGGAGGTGTACCTGTGGATGCATTTCAAGGCCTACCTTAAAACTCTGTGCCTCTTTGCTTGACATCATTGTAAAATCTAAAGAAATCAGCCAAGACCTCAGAAAACAAATTGTAGACCTCCACAAGTCTGGTTCATCATTGGGAGCAATTTCAAAAGGCCTGAAGGTACCACGTTCATCTGTGCAAACAATAGTAAGCACCATGGGACCACGCAGCCGTCATACCCCTCAGGAAGGAGACGCGTTCTGTCTCCCAGAGATGAACATACTTTGGTGCGAAAAGTGCAAATCAATCCCAGAACAACAGCAAAGGACCTTGTGAAGGTGTTGGAGGACAGGTTCAAAAGTATCTATATCCACAGTAAAACCAGTCCTATATCGACATAACCTAAAAGGCCGCTCAGCAAGGAAGGAGCCACTGCTCCAAAACCGCCATAAAAAAGCCAGACTATGGTTTGCAACTGCACTTGGGGACAAAGATCATGCTTTTTGGAGAAATGTCCTCTGGTCTGATGAAACAAAAATAGAACTGTTTGGCCATCCTATAGAAAATTTGTGGGCAGAACTGAAAAAGCGTGTGAGCAAGGAGGCCAACAAACCTGACTCAGTTACACCAGCTCTGTCAGGAGGAATGGGCCAAAATTCACACAACTTATTGTGGGAAGCTTGTGGAAGGCTACCTGAAACGTTTGATCCAAGTCAAACAATTTAAAGGCAATGCTACCAAATACTAATTGAGTGTATGTAAACTTCTGACCCACTGAGAATGTGATGAAAGAAATAAAAGCTGAAATAAGTAATTCTCTCTACTATTATTCTGACATTTCACATTCTTAAAATAAAGTGGCGATCCTAACTTACCTAAGACAGGGAATATTTACTGATTAAATGTCAGGAATTGTGAAAACTGAGTTTAAATGTATTTGGCTATGGTGTATGTAAACTTCCGACTGCATGTAGCCTCTTTACTTACAGTAGTAATTGCCTAAAATATTTTCTCTGAATTTGTGCCCAAGGCTGGTCTAACTGGTAACGCCTCCACCTGCAACACCTGCACTATTCAGACACGTTGACTTTTATTTTACCATAAAGGCCTATTCTAAAAATGTATTAAATACAGGTTTTTCCTTATCAATCCACACACAATACCCCATAATGACGAAGCAAAAATGGTTTTTGGGAAATGTTTGCAGATTTATTAAAAATATAAAACATAAATACCTTTTTTACGTAAGTATTCAGAGCCTTTGCTATGAGCCTTGAAATTTAGCTCAGGTGCATCTTGTTTCCATTGATCAACCTTGTTTGTACTACTTGATTGGAGTCCACCTGTGATAAATTCAATCGATTGGACTTGATTTGGAAAGGCACACACCTGTCTGTATAGGGTCCCACAGTTGACAGTGCATGTCAGAGCAAAAACCCAGCCATGAGGTCAAAGGAATTGTCCGTAGAGCTACGAGACAGAATTGTGTCGAGGCACAGATCTGGGGAAGGGCACCAAAAATATCTGCATCATTGAAGGTCCCCAAGAACACAGTGACCTTTTTTATTTGATTTAGACTTTTACCTTGTCAGCTCAGGGTTTCGATCCAGCAACCTTCCGGTTACTAGCCCAAAACCTTAACCGCTAGGCTATCTGTAGTTTGGAACCACCAAGACTCTTCTTAGAGATGGCTGCCTGGCCAAACTGAGCAATTGGGGGAGAAGGGCCTTGGTCATGACTAAGAACCCAATGGTCACTCTGACTGAGCTCCAGAGTTCCTCTGTGGAAATGGGAGAACCTTCCACGAATCAGATCTTTATGGAAGAGTGGTCAGACGGAAGCCAATCACCAGGAAAAGGCACATGACAGCCTGCTTGGAGTTTTCCAAAAGGCACGTAAAGGACTCTGACCATGAGGAACAAGATTCTCTGGTCTGATGAAACCAAGATTGAACTCTTTGGCCTGAATGCCAAGCATCACGTCTGGAGGATACCTGGCACCCTCCCTCCCGTGAAGCATGGTGGTAGCAGCATATTGCTGTGGGGATGTTTTTCAGCAGCAGGTACTGGGAGACTAGTCAGGATTGAGAGGAAGATGAACAGAGCAAAGTACAGAGACATCCTTGATGAAAAACTGCTCCAGAGCGCTCACGACCTCGGACTGGGGAGGTTCACCTTCCAACAGGACAACGACCCTAAGCACACTGCGGGACAAGTCTCTGAATGTCCTTGAGTGGCCCAGCCAGAGCCTTGACTGGGCTCTGTTGAACATCTCAGTTGAACAGTTGAACATCTCTGGAGATAACTGAAAATTGCTGTGCAGCGATGCTCCCCATCCAACCTGACAGAGCTTGAGAGGATGGGGGAAAACTCCCCAAATACAGGTGTGCCAAGCTTGTAGCGTTATACCCAAGAAGACTCGAAAGCTCTAATCGCTGCCAAAGGTGCTTCAACAAAGTGCTGAGTAAAGGGTCTGAATACTTGTGTAAATGTGATCTTTCAGGTTTTGTTTGTTGCCAATTGTTTTTCTTTAAACGGCTTTTGCTTTGTCGTTATGAGGTATTGTGTGTAAATTGATGAGGGGGATTTTTTTTAAATCCAGGTTAGAATAAGGCTGTAAAATGTGGAAAAGGTGAAGGGGTCTGAATACTTTCCAAATGTACCATAGATCTCGGCCCCACCGCTACTCTGCATTTCCCTCCCTTCCTCCCATATCATTCATATGTCAATACAAATTGACATATGAAGTTGGGAGACCAATGTTCTTTCAGATTCACAAGGTCAAGTGTGTGTAAGGAGGGAGCACGTTTGGGATTTTCACTGCAGTCCAGGGGAGGTTGTCTCCCCTCCCCTAACACCCACAGTGGGAAACAAATGTTTGGTAAGAAATATGGCTTCAGGTGCGAGAAGTGCGATACTGCTTGTGAAACACTTAACTGACTGCCTCAGGAGCTTTAACTATGCGACCAAGCACACTAACAGTAATGGATGACATAATAAAGTTGTTTTTTTGACAGGTGTAAATGGATATAATGAATGGGAATTAAATATGTTTAAATTCCTGTTGATAAAATGGATTGATGTATCATGATGGTAAAGAGATAAGGGCGTCTTCCTTTAAAACTGGACAATAAACAACACTAGGTGACCTCTTTAACTATAAAAAGTATCCTGCAATGATCACAGTACATCTTCACAGTGGATCAGAAAACAATCCGCTTCCCCTTTGAGTTACATCCTGTAGAAATGACATCACTCCCATTCGATGCATTATACTGTTAATATGCCATATATAATTAGCGCACTATAATCCCTATTTGGTCAATAGATTAGCTGCAGTCTGCATCAGATAAACACGTTCCTGTTAAAGCATCTTTACAATGCAGAGCCGGGCTCCCACAGCAAAAGCTTTCGGGTTTGGAGTTGGAGGCAGTTGCTACGAATGTCCTCTTTATAATGTATTATAAACAGATGATTATGACCGATAATCCAGCGACGTAGCAGAATGGGGAATACTGTGGCCGAATAGCTAACTGAGCAGCCAAGTAGCTAGTCACTTGTGGTGTCTGTGAATCGGGACTCTTTATAATGACAGGGAACAAGAGCAGAGGAAATGAATACATTATCATGAGAAACAAGCGAGAAACGTGTTCCCTCAAAGGCGATTTCGATTTGTCTGAATCATGTATATAAGAAAAATGTTTTGACTCATTTTATTTATTTGTATTAAGTCATTGAAACTCATCAATAGCCTTCAGACAATCACTCGCCTTTGGGAAAAGAACAGACAATCTCTCAGAATAGCGGTGCTGACTTGAATTAGCTGTGGACAATCAGTTGTGGGAGAATACCCACCCAGGTGTTATGCCATTGCACTTCAAATAGAAGCTGAAGTTGAAAGGCAACCTCCAGACCAAAGGTGACAGGTAGAGGTGACGGGTCAAAAGTGCTTTGGACTTTTTTCCCCCTTCGAAATCTGGAACATTACAGCATCGATACGGAGCGGAGACAGAAAGGGGATGTGGTCATTTTACTGAGCATGTCAGTTAAAAAAATAAAAATAAAAATGTATCAGACGTTGCCAGGGGCAGGATATGCAATTTTTATGGTCGGTCCTGACAGTGAACGTTAATTAGAGAGCGGCTGAGGATTTCAAAGTCAGAGCAGTTCTGTGGGTTAGGTTACATCAGCATCTACTGTACAACAGGGTACACCACACTCTGGAGACACCGCATGGATCATATGTATTGCTCCTTATTTTATTAGGTTGAAGCTGCAAACTAAATCCCCGTTTAGAGAATCATAATCGACAAAAGTATTATTTGTTTCAAGTTTTATCAAGTTTAAAGTTGTATTTGTCACATGCACAAGTACAGTGAAATGCTTACCTTGCAAGCCCTGCCGAACAGTGTATTATTCAATATAAAAAATAAATGTATTGTATTTTTTTTACACAAGAAATAAGGCATGCAGGCAGGGATTAGGAGAAAGTGACTGGTAGCAGGATAAATATAATAACAGTAAACAGTATGGCAGCAGCATAAGTGGTGTGTGGATGTTTGTGTGTGTGCAACAGTGTAAGTGTAGGCGTGATAGTTGGATATACATGTAGACAGGGCTGAAAGTTGACTGGTAGCAGGAATGTATAAATACTTATGGTAATATACTAATAAACAGGAGTAATAATGTAGCAGGATAAATGGATGGATACTAATGGGAATGGGAATCAATAATCATTTTAGCAGCAGCGTAGGTGTGAGGGGGAGCAGTAGTTGTTAGCCATTTAACAGTCTTATGGCCAGGGGATAGAAGCGTTTTAAGAGTCTGTTGGTCTGAGCCTTGATCCACCGGTACTGCCTGCCAGATGGGAGCATGGAGAACAGTCCATGTCTCGGGTGGCTGAAGTCTTTGGCAATTTTTTTAATGCCTTTCTCAGACACATCCACGTCCTGGATGGCTGGCAGCTCACCCCCAGTGATGCCCTGAGCCGTCCCCACCACCCTCTGTAGGACATTCTAGTCGAGGGCTGTGCAGTTGCCATACCAGATGGTGATACAACCAGTCAGGATGCTCTCGATGGTGCAGCTGTAAAAGTTCCTAAGGATCTGAGGGGCGGTGCCAAGTTGTTTCAGCCTTCTTCACGGCTATGCTGGCGTGAGAAGACCTGGTTAAATCCTCAGTGATGTGGACACTGAAGAACTTGAAGCTCTTGATCCTCTCCCCTGTGTCCCTGTCAAATGTGGTTGTGATTAAAAGCATTTTACTCGATCAAAGATGCCAATCATATGGACAGTGTTTTACTGCGCCAAGGGACAAAGAATTGAAGGTGGTATAACCATTTTCAATCTTCTAAAATAGCTTCCAGCCTTTATCTCTAGATGGTAGGTGTCATTTTGTTTTGAATACCTTTCAAGGGATATATGCTGCGCCTTTAAAATTTTCCCTGGTGCTGTTTTTAGACTGCTCCTCGTACCCTGGTACAAATTACATTTGACAGTCCTCACTACCGCCAATTTCTCCCTGCTGCGCTACAGTAGCTACAGAACAGGGGCCTTTTTCAATTTGTGCTACTGCGAAGCTCTAGTCGTCGCTCGCTAACTGATAGCCACCTCCCACAGTGAGGATGGAACAGCGCCAGAACAGATTGATGGTCAGTGTCAAGGCTAGGGTTCAATACCATTTCTTATTCACACAGTGGCCTGAGTTGTGCCCGTTGTAGATTGGACTGGTGCTTTTTTTTTTGCCACAGTGAGCACTGAGGGGGCACTGCTTCCTCTGGTTGAGAGACTGCCCTCTGGCTGTCGTGCCAACAGAGTGTGGCTTTGTTTCGGGGTCGTGTCATAGCCACCCCAAGCCAATGAAAAGGGTGTGTGTACTGGCAGCATGGCATTTCCACTTTGTCCGAGAGTGGAATATTAATCACTGGTGTTTGGCTTGTCCCATTAGGAGCTACAGAGTCTGTTTGTCACATGCCGTACTCTGGGCCTAAATGAGACCTCAATTCAAACACCATCGACTTGGGTCATGTCTGCATTTAACTGTCTTCATAAACAATGTGATACACTGCCTGCCTTTGACTGCAAATGGATTAAGATTGCTTTTGAAAGGAACTTTGTCGTTGCTGATGGTTAATGTAGCAGAAAAAAACGGATCCCCCAAAATAACTCAACATATGGAATGTTCCAACCTTCATCCCCTTGCAATTCCTGAGAACTTTGCTGTCGAAGATTGCACATGGTAACCTTAGAAAAACATTGACCCTGGTCTATCAGAATATCAATGGGAACCCCAAACTGATGACTTTCCTTACACTTGCCCGAATACCAAGCCAAACCTCATAGTACTGATATCTCTCCCTAGACTCTCTGTTTCTGTAAAAACAAACATATTTTTGGATCAGGCATCTTTTGCTGAATCCAAAAGATTGTGTTACTCTAGTTTCAACCAAACAGAGCCACAGTAACGGTTACATTTACTGTAGGACAGAACCAAGGCAGTCCACCGAGGAGAGGGCTGTACTTACCTATACCTACTCTCCCAGCATGTCCCCCAAACTTGTTACTATCTTTAACCTAAATGTCTGTGTAGTTTCCCCTCTGTCCCCCCCCCCCCCCCCCTTATCACCCAGATAAAAATACAGCTGAATTTTAAAGCTCTCCTTCCTTTCTAATGGCCCGGCAGGCTGTGGCCCAGTTCTCCTTCTGCAGTATCGATCTCCAACACTGAACAAATATTTGCTACTTTGCTCAGAGGAGAGAGCCAACCCGCAACCACAGCGACGCTCCCTTATCTACTAGAAGAATCTCCAAGTTAGGCCAATAAAAAGAGTGGCATCCGTATTGCCCCTCTTCCGTCAAAGTTCTTTAGCAGAGAGGCCTCCCAATTGGCGCAGCGGTTTAAGACACATCATCAAAGTAGTAGAGGCGTCACTACAGATCCAAGTTCGATCCTGGGTTGTCGCAGCCTGCAGTGACCGGGAGACCCATCAGGTGGCGCACAATTGACCCAGCGTCGTCCGGGTTAATGAAGGGTTTGGCCAGCCGGGATGTCCATGTCCCATCGCACTCTAGCAACTCCTGTGGTGAGCCGGGCGCATGCACGCTGACACGGCCGCCAGTTGGATGGTGTTTCCTCCGACACATTGGTGCGGCTGGCTTCCGGGTTAAGTGAGCAGTGTGTCAAGAAGCAGTGCGGCTCGGCAGGGTCGTGTTTCTGAGGATGCATGGCTCTCAACCGAATCCGTACAGCAGTTGCAGCGATGGGACAAGACTGTAACTACCAATTGAATATCACAAAATTGGGGAGAAAAAGGGGTAAAAAGTTGAAATGTCTTTCAAAAAAGTTATTTAGCAGAACATGTTAGGAGTCATTGGAGCTAGTGTGAATCATAGATGTCTCCTTTTACGATATCACCCCATATGATAATCACTAGGTGTGTCAGACTGCCATGCACTGACAGATGTGATGTAATGAGAGGAGAGAAGCGTGTAAGGGGGTGTAAACAGCTGGACTTGTCATCATTGGCTCAGAGAAGAGGGCCCACTTGAGTGGTATTCTAGACCTGAGGCTTCATGATGCTGACCAACTTGTACACACACACAGTTAAATAAAGATAAACCGATATATACATTTAGACATACGGTAGATACAGATATAAACATGTGCATGTACAGACACTGACAATCAGACCTGAGTAAAGACACACACATGCTATTATGATGACAAAAACTGATGGATAGACACTGCACACAGTCTAGGAAAAAAGTCAGTGGTTCTATTAATAATGATTTCCTATTCACCCTGTTTCTCACTTTACTTCACTTGATATAACCTGGTGTGTTGCATACAGGGGATATAGTCGGCCCAAATGGATGTCATTCAAACACATTGACTCTGGGGACCGTGTAGTGAGCTGTGGAGCGCTTTGATAATGTTGCTGTTGTGGGCCGTTGTGCCCTCAAAGCCCTTTGTTTTGCCCATATCGTCGGCCGCCATCTGTTATGAGCGGTCGCTAGATTGCCGAGAGCAAATCATAAATCCCCCTCCCTCTCCCTGCTTGACCCGTAAAGAGTGAAAGCTGCTGTGACACTCTGGGCTGTTACTCAACTCCCGTAGTCTTAAGGCTTGGACCCACAAAGGATACTGACTGCCAAGAGGTACTTGGCATCTCTGCCTAGAGTGTCGGCAGTCAACTTTTTGTTGTTCACATAGCACAGATTGCCCACCGATCAGCCTCGTTAAAATACTCCAGACCACAAGGTGGCAGTAACTTTAAGCTATCAATTTGTTTGGCTTGTACCTGCTGTAGATAGCTAATGCTAGCTAACTAGCAAGCTGCACTAATGTTGTTTCTAGCGAACTAGAATGTGTACCAAGCCCTTGTTGATTCTAGCCAGATGGCCACAACTACACTTTCTTGTCGAACACTTTTTTTCCCAAAATCCTGTGCATTAATATGGAGTTGGTCCCCCTTTTGCTGCTATAACAGTTTCCACTCTTCTGGGACGGCTTTCCACTAGACGTTGGGACATTGCTGAGGGGACTTGCTTTTTCCTTGTCATTCTTGTCAGCTCCCCCAGGTTTGTCAGTACCAGGTTGGTACACAGCATGTGCATCTTTTGTTCTAGCAAGAGAAGGAATGGCCTTCTACTCAGGGCCGATGCCAGAACGAATCAGTTGGATGGGCATTTGATTTCCATAGAGGGGCACGTTTCTTACAAGTTTTTTTTTTTAATGGGTTTTATAGTAAGCACATGTCATTTAACTGTAAAAAAAAATGTTTTATTACCTTTTAATGTGGCATTAACACAACCAATCATGATGTTTTCATCTGATTGTCAAACACATATCAAGATGTAGGCTACCTTCGCATGTTCGTCCCAAAAAATCTTTCATCCAAACAAACTGTGCCCTCGCTGACTTTCCTTTAATTCGCAACTGGCTGAAACACACCGGAGAACAGCGCCCCTCTGCCTTACTATATGTATCACATGTATTTGATGCTGTCTGGCCAAAAATGCTTCCTCTTTTTGGACAGACAGCATCAGATACATGGGCTACATATACTGAGACAGAGAGGCGCTGTTTAGCTCGCTCTGATGTTTTATCTGAGATTGATGTGTCTTTCTGTCAGCGGGCGTCTCGGTCAAATAATTTAGCAATGTTAAAATATTTTTGTTGGATGGGTAAGGAGGTATGGTAGGGCGAGCCAGGCCCCCTAAGGCTGACACAAAATGCTTGCCCTGCTCCTACTTTGCTAGGTACTAATTGGCAGTCAGATTTCTCGAGTGTCTGACCCCTTAGTGTTATGATGGATTCAGATGGGGCAGGCTCTCGTGGCTCTGTGCTCTGTTTCTATGGGTCTGGTAGGGTGTTGGGGTTCGGAACCGCACCCTGCTTGCGCGACCCAAAATTAAACAAGTCCATCTAACGGCGTTCCTTCCGCTTTTATAGACCAAAACGGGAACTTGTTCTCAACTAGCCTACCTGGTTAAATAAAGAATTATAATATAATAATTCATAATAAAAAATTATACCGGGTCACATTTTTTCATCTGGCATGCAAACCTAATTGCGATCTAGCAGGCAAACTTCACTTGGGAGAATACTAAAACCATTTAATCTTGCCAATCTTGGACCCCTGGGAGCTATGCCTTATGCTAGCTGGCTGAATAATGAGGGGCTTTTATTATTATTCTAGTTATTTCACCAAAGGCTATTTACTCACATCACTTCTGTTCAAACTTATCATGTAAATCGGGGTTAGTTTGTGTGCTAAAATGGCTGTTATTATTACATATCATGTCCATGTACGCTTGCTACTGTAACTACATAGGATGCTCTCGGACTGGCATTGAACAGTTTGTGGCTATTGTGGCTACTGCCCATCCAGTCGTGTACTTTTTTCACAAAAATGCTTCAGTGAGTAAGAGATGCCCTACTGGCTCACAGACTGGGCTGCGCTGAGTTAATTGATTACTCATCCTTGTGCTAGGAAAAATAAAAAAATATGTATTTTTATGCCAAGCCCAGTGGCCCGGTAAAAAAAGTATACTGTATACTAGCTATGTTTCCTGGTTTGACCCCTCTTATTAATCTCTCCCTCCTTCCTTCCCGTCCTTCCCCCAGGCAGAGCCAGTCTGCACGGCAAATCTTCTCTGCGGATTGAGAAGGTGCGTTCAGACGACCAGGGCTGGTATGAGTGTAAGGTCCTGATGCTGGAGCAGCAGTACCACACCTTTCACAACGGCAGCTGGGTGCACCTCACAGTCAACGGTGAGTTAGGTGGATGACACACACTCTCTCTCACACATGCACACCCACACACTCTTTCTCTTTGTCTCTCTCCATCATTCACTCGTACACACACGTACACATATTCCATCACTCTCTCATACACACACATGCAACCCCCCCACATGCAGACACCTGTTGCTGTGGAAACAGACACCACAGACAGACACACGGCCTCCCCCGGTCCCTGGTCACAGCACATTAGCTCAGTGTCATCAGTGCTGTATGACTTACCCGGAGCTCTGGAGAGGAGCCAGTCATTTAGGCCCCGGGCCCCTCTGCTTTGCCACTGTCACGCCTCTGCTAGACTAACCAAAATGGATTCACCGCAGCAGCTGTTGGACTGGCTGGACACCCCAGCCCTGACTGCTTTGGTTGGGATGAATGTCGTATAATGAGACTGTAGTTATCAACATAGCAAGTCAGTTTGGCTTTGTCAATGGGTCTTTGATGCAGCTGATTCTGTTTTTTTTTGGAGAGTGGTTTCATTCGGTACAATGGATGGGCTGTTTTGTCTACAGAGTAGATTTACTCTCTTGTGGTGGATGTTTTGTGTGGGACAGGCTTGGGTTGTATACTTATTCCAAGTATTATTTGAGAAAGTTGAAGGGCACTTGAGTTAGTTTGCCTGGCCTGCAGAGTTGCACTTTTTGGACTCCATTGCTTCAAGTCCACCTCAAGTACATGTAATATTTGCAATATGTATTCGACTTGGTAATATGTCTGACATGTGATAGCTGTAGGAGTCCTACGTAGTCATACATGGTAGCTGGGTTGCTGAGATAAGTAACAACATTGTTGTCCACTACCAGAATGCACGTTGAGGATTTGTGTGCTCAATAAATTTTTGCACTGTGTGAAACAAAAAATTAACTCGGTTCAATCATGCCTCCTCTGTGTGCTGGAAGAATGGTATTTTTAACTGATCCAGGAAACCAGTTTTGATAGAACAGAGCCCTTGACTATTGTGGCAGTCCTTGAATTCTGTGTTTGTCTAAAGCAAAACTTACCTGATTATAAACTCCTCTTGACCCTGATCAGTAAGATTAGTTCCAAGATCGAATCAATGGATTAAATGTGGACACTGCCCTAACCGTGTTTGTCTGGGCATGTACTGTGTGTGTATGCACGTGCCTGTGCCTGTTTGCAGTGACGGCATGCCTATTTGTGTACTCGGAGGCCCCTCTTAAATCTGTCTGCTTAGCATAGACATAGTGTATTGTTGCCAGGTCCGTGTACCAGCTGAGTCCCTTTTGACTAGGCACTGATAACAGGGGCTCCGTTTAGCCCTGGCAGCAGGTTTAGAGCGCCTTACCTTATTAAGAGTGAGAAGGTATCGATTGGTTAAGCCGACGTCACACCTCTGCAACTTTATGCTAACGCTAACCCACGCTGGTGAAGTTCATGTGAAATCTGGTAGTTGGTCCAACTAGTTGGCTAACCTGTCAGTGGATAATGTATATCACTTTCAAATGCATTTTCCATTTCTTGAAGTGCCATTAGTGTTTCATTAGATACCACGTGTTTCATATGAAAACTCCTCAAAGAAGATACGGTATGAAAAACTAACAAACCCAAAGGAGTCGTGTAGTCGAGCAGCATTGTCGAGTTCCACGTTTGATGTCATTGGGACTAGACAGAGATGTCAATCTTCAAGTAGGTAAATGGAATCAACTCCAAGCCCTTCAATCGGCACCGTGGCGACGGCCCTGTGTTCTAGAATTTGTTATGAGATGCCACTCAAAGAACTCATTACCATCCCTTCCAACATTGTGACTGCCTGCCTCCTGCCTGCCTGCTTCCTGCCTGCCTCTTGCCTTCAAATAACACAGCAAAATGCCTTATGTAATGCCATGAATATATTTATGGCGCCTCGTGCTGCCAGAACTCTCTCAGGGTTTGGGCCAGGCGCATAATGATGATGGATAAAGCAGCAACCTTTGCTTGTTGTGCCTTGGTCGTCTCGGTTGTCAGGACGCTATTTGGGGAACGTTGTTAATTAGCAGTTAGCTTCAGTAGCGTTGAGGGAGTGAGTTACAATTGGTTGGGCAATGGTTGAGTCTGTTGTGATGCTGATGTAGACGCTGCTGTTCCTGTGATATTCCTCGCCCCTCCCGCACCCTGTCAACCAAGGTGTGAGCCACGTGACATATGAGGGAAGGGGAGAGTGGTTGGTGGGAATGATGTCATGGCTAGCTTCTCTGTGTAGAGTTTAGGATTTTAGGATCCAGATAAGCTGATCCTAGAACTGTGCTTGCTGTGCGCATACATGGGGGACATGGGGTGACTTGAAGGACATAGGCTTCACTTCAGTCACATTGGGTCTGATACAGTATGTGCATAACCCTACAGTGCTGTTCAGTGATCTGAAGCTCCACCGGTGCCTCTCTTTCTCTGACAGTGCAGCCTCCTATGCCCTTTAGGTGATTCTCTCTGGTTCAGATCCCCAAGGCTTGGTGCCTACACCCCTTAAAATAGCTCTCATCCCTCCATCCCTCCTTTGCAGCAGAGATCTGCAGTGCATATAAGCTGCACAGCTTCTCTATATCCTGTCTCTCTCCATCGCACCATCGCTCCATTGCTCGCTTTCTCTTTCTCGCTCTCTCACGTGCTCTCTCTCACTCTATCGCACTCTCATGTGCTCTCTCACTCTATCGCACTCTCGCTCTATTTCTCTCTCTGTTGTGTTCACTTTATCTCTAGTTCTCTCTCACACAGCACTCTAGAAAAAAGGAAAAGGGGATGAAATGTTTTTTTTTTAAATGTCTCCACTCGTGCTCTGAAAACAGATTTACACATGACCCCTAGCCACTGTTTATCCCTATAGGATTAAATAAACAACCCAGACTGGAGGAGCAATGGCCCAATAATCTGCATAATGTTCCTTGCAACTTTGATGCAAAGAATGAAGACTGAGGAATCCAAAATGATGATGATAATAACCTACTTTATTTCAGTAGCACTCGTCCTATACTAGAGGAGACGTATTCACTTTGGTACAAGCGACATGTGAGGAGCTTTTACAATGAAAAGGGACCAACTGCACAAAAACACATTACTTTTCAAATGTGTAGAACAACTTGAAAGGAAGGATGAAAAGAAAGAGGAGGATTGAAAAGTAACAGGTATTGGAGTGGGCTTGGAGCAGTGCTGCCACATCAGAACATGATGCCTCGCACAGAGTGGGAGGTTTTTCAGTACTGTCATGCTTCAAAGTGGAAGGGACCATTACTCACAACAACCCACTTGCATCAGTTCCCCAGGCACACTTGACAAACTACCCCTCTCATCCAAACAAATGGTTCCTTCCTTCCTCCTCTGCAGCTTAATTATGAAAGCATTACAGCAGCACACTTTGATATTGTACCACCCTCTAACTACCTCTTAAAGGGGTAGTTCACCCAAAATCAAAATGTGTCAAATTTTTCAATTGTATTTTGTTAACTATCCTTTCAATTAAGAGAACTGGGAATAGATCTGAGATCGTACACTTTTTATTTGCTTCTCGGGCAAATAGAGGAGTTCTGTGCCTTCGCATTAGACTAGAAGTTCAGTCATGCATATGTGGCAAAGGAACAGTGAAATATTTCATGTCTGTGCTGTACGATGAATGAAAAATATTTCCGGGTTTGATCTCATAGAGCTAACTTGCCAAGCTTCTTCCCCTTTTCTTTGGTTGCACCCCTTCCATACTAGGAAATAAGGAATTGGCTGTTCTCTTCTGGGAGGACATCCTTCATGGATAGCTCCTCTAGTAGTTATTTTTATGCTTCTAGCAAACATTGAGAACCAACAGTGGAATTCTAGTGCATCCAAACAGTTTTTCCTACTATATTCTACACTTGTGTTTCTCGGTTACCTATTATAGCTTATCATATTGTAGTAGAGCTTTTTTCAATTATGTTTGTGATGGTCCTTGATTCTTCCTGTGCAGACTTTTATCGGCCAGAGTCCACTTGAGAGTGCTCTCTTTCACCACAAGGCTATTTGAATCCAGAGGCGTCATGCCCATAGGGGGCACGTGATTTTTTTGTCTTAAGAAAATAAATAAAACAATTATTTTATGAAGTTGACTTTAGGTAACCCAGATAGGTTCTCAATTGCCCAACCTTATAACTAGCTACCAAGAACCCATTTCAGGCTAGAGTAGCAATCAAATTAGATTAGCTAGCTTGTCTAACTATCTCAACTGGCATGCCTGCTGGCAAGGTTGGTAGACCTTAGAAAAGCAATCAATAACTAAATGTGCTGAATAAGACTCACGTTCCTTTCAATATTTTACCCAGATTTTTAGCAGAGATGCAGAAAAGCATATTTCATTTCTTTAAAAAAAAAGAACCACCAGGATACAGACAGCTTTTACGTATAATTAGGCATAATGATTATGACTCGAGATTGCAGAAAAAGCTTTCAGGTGTTTGAAAAATCTACAACTTAAGGATGGGGAGCCCCTCCGGACCACCCCACAGTCATCTTCATCTACTTTGTGCCCCCTCAGAACTTGAGGGTGCATGACGCCGGTGTTTGAATCCCTCTTAATTGTGCATTTGTGGTTTTCAATGCGATACAGTCATTCAGAGCATTGAGTTATTGAGTACCACAATCAAAACACATTTTATACGTCACATGCTTTGTAGTGTGGACTAACAGTGATATGCTTACTTAGCAGTTAGCTTCAGTAGCGTTGAGGGAGTGACTTACAATTGGTTGTCGACTTCACACACACCTAATCTTACCAACAATGCAGAGAGAAAGAAAATAGAAAAATAATAACATTTAATAATAAATATATGGGGTACCAATACCGAGTGTTCCTAGACGTTTCCACCTCATAATAACAGAGCTTGAATTGACCAGGGCAGCTCCAGCAGGGCAGAAATTTGACGAACTGACTTATTGGAAAGGTGGCATCCTATGACGGTGCCACGTTGAAAGTCACTGAGCTCTTCAGTAAGGCCATTCTACTGCCAATGTTTGTCTGTGGAGATTGCATGGCGATGTGCTTGATTTTATACACCTGTCAGCTACGGGTGTGGCTGAAATTGCTGTATCCACTCATTTGAAGGGGTGTCTACATACTTTTGTATACAGTTGAAGTTGGAAGTTGACACACACTTTAGCCAAAAACATTTAAACTCAGTTTTTCAAAATTCCTGACATTTAATCTGAGTAACAATTCCCTGTCTTAGGTCAGTTAGGATCAACACTTTATTTTAAGAATGTGAAATGTCAAAATAATAGTAGAGAGAATGATTTATTTCAGCTTTTATTTCTTTCATCACATTTCCAGTGGGTCAGAAGTTTACATACACTCAATTAGTATTTGGTAGCATTGCCTTTAAATTGTTTAACTTGGGTCAAACGTTTTGGGTAGCCTTCCACAATGTTACCTCAATAAGTTAGGTGAATTTTGGCCCATTCCTCCTGACAGAGCTGGTGTAACTGAGTCAGGTTTGTAGGCTTCCTTGCTCACACACACTTTTACAGTTGTGCCCACAAATTTGCTATGGGATTGAGGTCAGAGCTTTGTGATGGCTACACCAATAACTTGACTTTGTTGTCCTTAAGCCATTTTGCCACAACTTTGGAAGTCTGCTTGGGGTCATTGTCCATTTGGAAGACCCATTTGAGACCAAGCTTTAACTTCCTGACTGATGTCTTGAGATGTTGCTTCAATATATCCACATGATTTTCCTACCTCATGACGCCATCTATTTTGTGAAGTGCACCAGTCTCTCCTGCAGCAAAGCACCCTCACAATATGATGCGTCACCCCCGTGCTTCACGGATGGGATGGTGTTCTTTGGCTTGCAAGACTCCCCCTTTTTCCTCCAAACATAACGATGGTCATTATGGCCAAACGGTTCTATTTTTGTTTCATCAGACCAGAGGATATTTCTCCAAAAAGTACGATCATTGTCCCCATGTGCAGTTGCAAACAGTAGTCTGGCTTTTTTATGGCGGTTTTGGAGCAGTGACTTCTTCCTTGCTGAGTGGCCTTTCAGGTTATGTCGATATAGGACTTGTTTTACTGTGGATGTAGATACTTTTGTACCTGTTTCTTCCAGCATCTTCACAAGGTTCTTTGCTGTTATTCTGGGATTGATTTTCACTTTTCGCACCAAAGTACGTTCATCTCTGGGAGACAGAACGCGTCTCCTTCCTGAGCGGTATGACGGTTGTGTGGTCCCAAGGTGTTTATACTTGCGTACTATTGTTTGTACAGATGAACGTGGTACCTTCAGGCGTTTGAAAATTGCTCCCAAGGATGAACCAGACTTGTGGAGGTCTACAATTATTTTTCTGAGGTCTTGGCTGATTTCTTTTGATTTTCCCATGATGTCAAGCAAGGTGGCACTGAGTTGTAAGGTAGGCCCTGAAATACATCCACAGGTACACCTCCAATTGACTCCATTTATGTCAATTAGCCTATCAGAAGCTTCTGAAACCAAGACATCATTTTTTTAAATGTTCCAAGCTGTTTAACTTATTGTGTGTAAACTTCTGACCCACTGGAATTGTGATGCAGTGACTTATAAGTGAAATAATCTGTTTGTAAACAATTGTTTGAAAAATTACATTTGTCATGCACAAAGTAGATGTCTTAACTGACTTGCCAAAACAATAGTTTGTTAACAAGACATCTGTGGAGTGGTTGAAAAACGAGTTTTAATGACTCCAACCTGTGTATGTAAACTTCCGACTTCAACTGTACATAATAATGCCCAAGCACTGAAAAGACTTGGAATTCCAGGAATTTCCAGTGTATGTTAATCATTTCCAATACGAACTGCTACATGTTGTCTTTCTCTCTTTCGCTGTTAGCAGCTGCCCACTGTTATTCCTTTACAATACGCCAATGCTTGACAGAGGGGCAGTGTGGAATTATCTAGAGTCTTCTGTGTCTGACGTGAACGTACAAGTTGGCCTAACCATGTCGACTTTACACACAACTAATCTGATAAATAGCGTTTCTCCTCACTATTTAGTTCAGTCACACTGCCTCAATTGCTGGCTACAAATATAAAGGATGCGTCCCATGTCAGCCCAGGTAAAAGGTTTTCGTCAAGTGAACAGTTTCCACAGACCCAATTCTCACTTTTCTCCCCAGACCCTGTGTCAAAGCGAGATCCAGATCACAGTTAAATGATTTACCCAGGACTGTAAGCCAGGACTAAAGTGCTTGTCAGGGAAACCGCTAGATTTGATGCTGCTGTTGTGATGTGGCTGTAGTCTAGAGACTAGACACAGATAGAAAGCAGAAGAGACCATTTTCTAGCCTGGTCTCAGATCTGTTTTTGCTCTTGCCAACTCCTTATCACTCAATGACACACAGCAGACATGACAATTCCATAAGGATTTGTCAAGAAAGCAGAAACAGACTGGCAGCCAGGCAAACCATTTCCATCAAATAACAGACTCAACTCTATGAGCGAAGTGCAATGGGGGTAAAATGCCACAGGACAGGTGAATGATATCCACTGATATATGTTTTAAGGGCAGCATCATACTTATTGTCAAGTCATGTTTGGCGTAGAACCAGAACTACCAAAGACCTAATCAAACATGGTTAAGACAGTTTGATGTTTATGGCCTGCCATGCTAATCCTAACAATCCCACAAGATTAGCACAATAGGATGACACTCAAACATGAATTGTAGCATTATTTCTCCCTGAACACTCTAGCCTCACTATGTGATGTCATTGTCAGGGCAGAGAGGTGCTAAATGAATGGTAGGCTGCTGAGGGCATATTAGAGACTGTGTTGTTGGGATGTCAGTGTCGGTTCATTCTGCTATCGACGACAGGTAAAATGAATAACCTTTTTTAGCACATCATGGGGAGGCTGTGAAGTTCTTGGGGATGACATAATTGTTTTAAGATAGTGCATTTCAAGGCTTGCTATAAGCACTTATTAGAGCTCATATGTAAGGCATACAGACATTCCTAATGTATTGGATGCAGTTGTTTCAGAGTGTTGCCCTAAAGGTAAGTGTGTGTTTTCAGATAGACACAGTGTGCCATAGTATAGCAGCAGTGAGCGGTGGTGCATGCAGCCCAGGAGCTGTCCATGGCTCTAACCAACTCTCGCTCTGCTGGTGTTGGTGCTGGAAAAACAGGGACTTCAGTAGCACAGATTTCATCATTAGCCAGCAGCTGAAGGATAGCTAAATGCACAACCCAATTGGTTGGAGAGACTCTGCAACACAACCCTATTGCAGTGTTTCTCCAGGATTTTCTTCAGAAGCGGTGGCAAAGTGACCTTGGGGTGGGTGCGTGGTAGTGGGTATGGCCAATGGCACTGTCCTCGACCTAAGATTTTAGAGACCCTCCTCTTGGCCGCAGAGTCAAAACGTTGCTGTTTTAAAGATCATTTCCTGCTGCAATTCTACACGTTTTGCCATGGGTCAGAGAGAAAATCAAATTAAATCAAATTTTATTTGTCACATACACATGGTTAGCAGATGTTTGTGCGAGTGTAGCGAAATGCTTGTGCTTCTAGTTCCGACAATGCAGTAATAACCAACAAGTAATCTAGCTAACAATTCCAAAGCTACTACCTTATAGACACAAGTGTAAGGGGATAAAGAATATGTACATAAAGATATATGAATGAGTGATGGTACAGAGCGGCATAGGCAAGATACAGTAGATGGTATTGAGTGCAGTATATACATATGAAATGAGTATGTAAACAAAGTGGCATAGTTAAAGTGGCTAGTGATACATGTATTACATAAGGATGCAGTAGATGATATAGTGCTTCTACACCTGCATTGCTTGCTGTTTGGGGTTTTAGGCTGGGTTTCTGTACAGCACTTTGAGATATCAGCTGATGTACGAAGGGCTATATAAATAAATTTGATTTGATTTGAGTACAGTATATACGTATACATATGAGATGAATAATGTAGGGTATGTAAACATTATATTAGGTAGCATTGTTTAAAGTGGCTAGTGATATATTTGACATAATTTCCCATCAATTCCCATTATTAAAGTGGCTGGAGTTGAGTCAGTGTGTTGGCAGCAGCCACTCAATGTTAGTGGTGGCTTTTTAACAGTCTGATGGCCTTGAGATAGAAGCTGTTTTTCAGTCTCTCGGTCCCAGCTTTGATGCACCTGTACTGATGTGTGCAGTTTATAAATTTTTCCATGTATTATACAGTGTTCTTATGCTATCTGAGATACTCAAACATTATAACAAAATCAATAGGGACTCGGTGCCATGCCATTTTTTGAAAAAAAAAAGAAAAGCATAATTCTAATGTTGTAAACATTTTAATTCAATCATATTTTTTGGAGTGGTGGCCTGCCACTGCTAAATGAATATAGGGGAATCACTGCTATAGGTTGGAGAGACTTTTAAGCATTGGTAAGCATTAGAATAGATTAAATGGAAGGACTATGGTGTGCTTGTGTGTTAGTATGGAGGGGGGGTAGAGCCCACAAGATCCATCTCTAATGCAGTGACTTATTGATCATTCAAACTAAGGCTGAGGGTGACAGTGAAGTATTCATACCCTTTGACCTGTTCCACATTTTGTTGTTAGCCTGAATTCAAAATCGATTAAATATATTTTTCTCACCCATTTACACACAATACCCCATAATCTCTTGGTATAAACATGTTTTTATACATTTCGTTAAGACACTAACAGCTTACAATGGTAGGCAATTAAGGTCACAGTTATGAAAACTTAGGACACTACAGAGGCCTTTACTGACTCTGAAAAACACCAAAAGAAAGATGGACCGACAGCTGATTGTCCTCGCAGTGGCAGACCACGTGTAACACCTGCACAGGATCGGTACATCCGAACATCACACCTGCGGGACACATACAGGATGGCAACAACTACTGCCTGAGTTACACCAGGAATGCACAATCCCTCCATCAGTGCTCAGACTGTGCGCAATAGGCTGAGAGGCTGGACTGAGGGCTTGTAGGCCTGTTGTAAGGTAGGTCCCCACCAGACATCACCAACAAACCCACCTTTGCACAAACCCACCTTCGCTGGACCAGACAGTGCTCTTCACTGACGAGTCGCGGTTTTGTCTCACCAGGGGTGATGGTCGGATTCGCGTTTATCGTCGAAGGAATGAGCGCATTACACTGAAGCCTGTACTCTGGAGCGGGATCGATTTGGAGTTGGAGGGTTCGTCATGGTCTGGGGCGGTGTGTCACAGCATCATTGGACTGAGCTCGTTGTCATTGCAGGCAATCTCAATGCTGTGCGTTACAGGGAAGACATCCTCCTCCCTCATGTGGTACCCTTCCTGCAGGCTCATCCAGACTAGAGGTCGACCGATTAATCGGAATTTCCGATTGAATTAGGGCCGATTTCAAGTTTTCATAACAATCGGAAATCGGTATTTTTCCGTTTTTCCGGCCAATTTCCGTTTTTTAATTTTTTATACCTTTTATTTAACTAGGCAAGTCAGTTAAGAACACATTCTTATTTTCAATGACGGCCTAGGAACGGTGGGTTAACTGCCTTGTTCGGGGCAGAATGACAGGTTTTCACCTTGTCAGACCAATCTTGCAACCGTACAGTTAACCAGTCCAACGCTCTAACCATTGCACTCCACGAGTAGCCTGCCTGTTACGCGAATGCAGTAGAAGCCAAGGTAAATTGCTAGCTAGCATTAAACTTGTCTTTATAAAAAACAATCAATCACAATCACTAGTTATAACTACCAATTAAGTTTAGCAGGCAATTTTAACCAGGTGAAATTGTGTAATTTCTCTTGCGTTCATTGCACGCAGAGTCAGGGTATATGCAACAGTTTGCGCTGCCTGGCTCATTGCGAACTAATTTGCCAGAATGTTACGTAATTATGACATAACATTGAAGGTTATGCAATGTAACAAGAATATTTAGACTTAGGGGTGCCACCGGTTAGATAAAATACCGAACGGTTCCGTATTTCACTGATATAATAAACGTTTTGTTTTCGAAATGATAGTTTCCGGATTCGACCATATTAATGACCAAAGGCTCGTATTTCTGTGTGTTATTATGTTATAATTAAGTCTGATTTGATAGAGCAGTCTGACTGAGCAGCAGCAGGCCCGTAATCATTCATTCAAACAGCACTTTCGTACGTTTTGCCAGGAGCTCTTCGCAAGCACAGCGCTGTTTATGACTTCAAGCCTATCAGCCTAATGGCTGGTGTAAACAATGTGAAATGGCTAACAATGGTAACGATGCTTCGAGTGTGGCTGTTGTCGATGTGTTCCTGGTTCGAGCCCAGGTAGGGGCGAGGAGGGGGACGGAAGCTATAATGTTACACTGGCAATACTATAGTGCCTATAAGAACATCCAATAGTCAAACATTAATGAAATACAAATGGAATAGAGAGAAATAGTCAAATAAATACTATATTAACTACAACCTAAAACCTCTTACCTTGGAATATTGAAGTCTCATGTTAAAAGGAACCACCAATTTTCATATGTTCTCATGTTCTGAGCAAGGAACTTTAGCTTTTTTACATGGCACATGTTTTACATGGCACACATTTTTACATGGCACATATTGCATATCAGCACATATTACTTACTTCTTCAACACTTTGTTTTTGCATTATTTAAACCAAATTGAACATGTTTCATTATTTATTTGAGGCTAAATTGATGTTATTGATGTATTATATTAAGTTAAAATATGTGTTAATTTAGTATTGTTGTAATTGTCATTATTACAAATAAATAACAAACCCCAAAATTGGCTGATTAATCGGTATTGGCTTTTTTGGTCCTCCAATAATCTGTATCGGCGCTGAAAAATCATAATCGGTCGACCTCTAATCCAGACATGACCCTCCAGCATGACAATGCCACCAGCCATACTGCTCGTTCTGTGCATGATTTCCTGCAAGACAGGAATGTCCGTGTTCTGCCATGGCCAGCGAAGAACCCGGCTCTCAATCCCATTGAGCACGTCTGGGACCTGTTGGACCCCCAGAAATGTCCGGGAACTTGCTTGTGCCTTGGTGGAAGAGTGGGGTAACATCTCACAGCAAGAACTGGCAAATCTGGTGCAGTCCACGAGGAAGAGAAGCACTGCAGTGCTTAATGCAGCTGGTGGCCACACCAGATACTGACTGTTACTTTTGATTTTGACCCCCCCTTTGTTCAGGGACACATTATTCCATTTCTGTTAGTCACATGTCTGTGGAACTTGTTCAGTTTATGTCTGTTGTTGAATCTTGTTATGTTAAGTTTGCTATTTCATTTTTTGCAGGGTTTATATAATTTTCGGTATGGAAAAATGTTTAAGTGTAAATATAAATAACTAAAACCAGATATAAAGCACGTAGAAAAGATAATGAACCTCTTTATTTTTTAAAAATAAGATCGTCTTTGAGATCTAACAATCACCAAAATAAAAGCTAGACAGTCAGGTAGAATCTAAAATAAATAAAAGATTGGCATTCAGGAGTATTTTTGTCATGGCATGGGGCCCCCAATGATTTTGTTATAATATTTGAGTCACGCTGATAGCATGAGCCATGGCTAAATGTGTAGAATTGCAGGAAATTAGCTTTAAATCTGCAGATTTTCTCTCAACCCCATGGCAAGATGTGTAGAATTGCAAGATATGTGCTTTAAAACAGCAAAATGGTGTCACTGCGGCGAACAGAAGAGCCTCAACATTTTTGGGCCGCGCATGGCCACACCCCCGCCATTCCCACCACCTGAGCCCAATTTTGATTTGGAAAAAACCCTGCTTGCTATTCAACACATGGAGCAGACAAGCAGCAGTTGATGAGGTTATAAGATCTGCTGTTCTGTCGCTCTCTGTCTGTGGTTCAGTCTAAAGTTTGTGTGTACACTGCAGTACAGTACTCAATATCTTTCTGCAATGTAGTGCCTCAAATACATCATTTTATATTCCTTTGAAATAATCAATCTTAACCACCTTTGGGAAGTTGGTACAATTCTAAGCAAATAATGTTTATGACACACTACAAATTAAACCTTTTTAATTAATTCACCTGTTCCTTTGGTAGCCCATGTCAACCACGTTGACCCATTGACCCACAATTAGCCCCACTATGGTTCTTGGTGCTGATGGTAACCGATTGACATGACTGGGACAAAGCTTTTGGGTTACACATGTAAGCAGATAAGTTATGTAATAAGGTGGTTATAGATGTGTAGACTATGAAGAAAGAGGAATTGAAAATTAGAGAAAGCTCTGAGTCATTTACTCTCCCCTCTATAAGCCAGTGTGTGTGTGTGTCTCTCTCTCTCAGGTAGGGACGCTGGGGGGTCTGTTTTGTCGGGAGACGGGCCAATTGTCTCAGAGGATGATCTGTCCCGATCCCCATCATCAAGTCCCGGGGCAAAGATGATTTTAATACTGAGAGAAAATTGGGAGAAAAGCACTCCAAAGCCATCTTTTTGTTTTTTGTTTTTCTGTAATTAGCTGCGGTGGCATATCAGCACATCGGTTTGTTCACGTTTTAAATGTGCTTCTCCCTCTCTCTCTTTCTCTCATTTCAACTCATTTTTGTAGGAGCTTCCCGGCTTGTGTCACTGACAAAGCTTTGGTAGATAAAGGCTCAAACTTTCCTGGTCTCTTCATACCGTGCTTGCTGTCCGATTGCATTGAAACATACACCAGACAGTTCAACAATGCGTATTGTCCTACACTGTGAGTGTGCATTTCAGACAGATAGAATAGAATATATATCTGCAAGGTCAAATATATGAAAGTAGTATGATACTATTTACTGTATGATGCAGACAGGCAGCACTGGAGCACTACAAAAACAGCTGTTAGCCTTTCTGAGATTCATACAGTGCATTGTCACCATTTCACTAACTCAACCTTCCAGCCACTAGTAGCAACCGCAGGAGCAAAACTACTCTTTCTAGCGACTAGTA
The DNA here is from genome assembly GCF_002021735.2 of Oncorhynchus kisutch. Taxonomy (NCBI): domain Eukaryota; kingdom Metazoa; phylum Chordata; class Actinopteri; order Salmoniformes; family Salmonidae; genus Oncorhynchus; species Oncorhynchus kisutch. The sequence goes on along the minus strand of NC_034179.2, from coordinate 41,972,471 downwards.
GGTAGATATTGGACTATTAGCCAAGATCTGATATTCTAATGTGTATGGTATTGGTTCAACATTAAGTAAGCAAGTACATATCACAATCTTGACATTAGGATTTTGTTTGTGTATTTGCTTCACTGGAGGGGATTGCCACGACAAGATACTTTACATCATTTCTCAGGGAAAAGCTTGTCTTGAGATTTCAAAACGCTCATCATTCATTCAAGGTCACATTTGCAACGAAAGGGGGTCTGAGTGACTTATGCTTCTTGTGATTTTGAAGTGGTCCCGTTGCTGCTTCGTAGGATCTGTCGAGCTTTGAGTTTTTCCGTTGGGATGATCCCCAGATTATAAGATTAAATGCAAAATTCCTGTTTACCCCGGTTTGACTATGTAAAGATACTTTCTAACATTTATATAAAAAATACCTGGATCGTAGAATATTTGCCCTTTTATTCTCGTTTAAATTCTTCAAACTCTGTCAAGCTGGTTGGTGGTAATTGCTAGACAGGAGTTTTCAAGTCTTGCCATAGATTTTCAAGACAATTTAAGTCAAAACTGTAACTAGGCCACTCGGGAACATTCGATGTCGTCTTGGTATGAATCGCCAGTGTTTATTTTTTTTTATTTTATTTAACTAGGCAAGTCGGTTAAGAACAAATTCTTCTTTACAATGACGATCTACCCTGGATTTGCCCCAAACATAACGCTTTGTATTCAAGACCAAAAGTTCATTTCTTTGCCACTTTTTTTGTAGCATTTACTTTAGTGCCTTATTGCAAACAGGATGCATGTTTTGGGATATTTTTATTCTATGCAGGCTTCCTTCTTTTCACTCTGTCATGACAGTTACTACAATGTTGTTGATCCATCCTCAGTTTTCTCCTATCACAGCCATTAAACTCTGTTTTAAAATCACCTTTGTCCTCGTGGTGAAATCCCTGAGTGTTTTCCTTCCTCTCCGGCAACTGTGTTAGGAAGTAAACCTGTATCTTTGTAGTGAATGGGTGTATTGATACACCATCCAAAGTGTAATAAATAACTTTACCATGCTCAAAGGGATGTTCAATGTCTGCTTTTTTTGTGTACTTTGCAAGGCATTGGACAACCTCTGGTCTTTATGGTTGAATCTGTGTTTGAAATTCACTGCTTGATTGAGGGACATTACAGATACTGGTATGTGCGGGGTACAGAGATGAGGTAGTCATTAAAACATCCTGTCAAATACTATTATTGCACACCGAGTGAGTCCATGAAACATATTATGTGCCTTTTTTAAGAATGTTTTTACTCCTGAACTTATTTAGGCTTTCCATAACAAAGGGGTTAAATACTTATTGACTCAAGACATTTCAACTTTTCATTTTGTATTTGTTATATGTTATTTTTTATCCACTTTGGCGTTATGGGGTTTTGTGTGTAGGCTAGTGACACAAAATCACTATTTAATCAATTTTAAATTCAAGCTGTGTAACACAACAAAATGTGGAAAATGTCAATGGATGTGAATACTTTCTAAATTATGCATTATATTCAGATAGAGAGAGCTTACCCTAGTTCATCAGGGACATAAGACCAGTTATCCTTATGGGTCAAAAATGTCATCGTCACCCAGCTTATGTTTTTTATTTTCTTGAATATGACTTCAAACATTATAATTTGCCCTCGTTTAAATTGTGAATAATAGTGAAGACATCAAAACTATGAAGAAACACATATGGATTCATGTAATAACCAAAAAAGTGTGAAACAAATCAAAATATATTTTATATTTGACATTTTACAAATAGCCACCCTTTGCCTGGATGACAGCTTTGCACACTCTTGGCATTTTCTCAACCAGCTTCATGAGGTAGTCACCTGGAATGCATTTCAATTCACAGGTGTGCCTTGTTAAAAGTTAATTTCTTAATGCGTTTGAGGCATTCAGTTGTTGTGACAAGGCAGGGGGGTTAACAGAAGATAGCCCTATTTGGTAAAAGTCCATGTTATGGAAAGAACAGCTCAAATAAGCAAAGAGAAACGACAGTCCATCATTACAGAAATGAAGGTCAGTCAATACGGAAAATTTCAAGAACTTTGAAAGTTTCTTAAAGTGCAGTCACAAAAAGCATCAAGCGATATGATGAAACTGGCTCTCATGAGGACCGCCACAGGAATGGAAGACCCAGAGTTACCTCTGCTGCAGAGGATAAGTTCATTAGAGTTACCAGCCTCAGAAATTGCAGCCCAAATAAATGCTTTACAGAGTTCAAGTAACAGACACATCTCCACATCAACTGTTCAGAGGAGACTGCATGAATCAGGTCTTCGTGGTCGAATTGCTGCAAAGAAACCACTACTAAAGGGCACCAATAAGAAGAAGAGACTTGTTTGGGCCAAGAAACAAAAGCAATGGATATTAGACCGGTTGACATTTGTCCTTTGGTCTGGAGTCCAAATTGGAGATTTTTGGTTCCAACCGCCGTGTCTTTGTGAGACGAGGTGTGGGTGAATGCATGTGCATTTCCCACTGTAAAGCATGGAGGAGGTGTGATGGTGTGGGGGTGCTTTGCTGGTGACACTGTCTGTGATTTATTTAGAATTCAAGGCACACTTAACCAGCATGGCTTCCACAGCATTCTGCAGCGATACGCCATCCAATCTAGTTTAGGCTTAGTGGGACTATCATTTGTTTTTCAACAGGACAATAACCCAACACACCTCCAGGCTGTGTAAGGGCTATTTTACCAAGAAGGAGTGTGATGGAGTGCTGCATCAGATGACCTGGCCTCCATAATCCCCCAACCTCAAACCAAATTGAAATGGTTTGGGATGAGTCGGACCAAATAGTTAAGGAAAAGCAGCTCACAAGTGCTCATTATATGTGGGAACTCCTTCAAGACTGTTGGAAAAGCATTCCAGGTGTAGCTGGTTGAGGGAATGCCAAGAGTGCGCAAAGGGTGGCTACTTTGAAGAATCTCAAATATAAAATAGATTTTGATTTGTTTAACACTTTTTTGGTTACTACATGATTCCATATGTGTTATTTCATAGTTTTGACGTCTTCACTATTATTCTACAATGTAGAAAATAGTAAAATGAAGAAAAACCCTGGAATGAGTCGGTGTTATAAAACTTTTGACCGGTAGTGTAAATATATTTGTTGTTTTGTCCTTATACGCGTACCTTTATGCATGAATCAATCTTGTCTTCTCTTTATGATTCGGGTCCACAGTCAGCACACAGTTTCTGAGTTTTGTGTGAGCATGTCCCTCAAACAAATCGTTTGCACACAGTTTTCAAGGGTCTTGTTTCGTGTGCACCTGCCACTGTTGCTGTAAAAATCCCTCTGAAGCAATCGCGTGGCATGGTCTCTGCGAAAATTAAACCATAATGACTCCACATTCATACTCTTTCTGCCGTCTGCACCGCGGACATGCAAAAAGTACAATACTAACTTGATTTTGTCCTTAGACATGTCCCACGTACTGTTTCCTTTTCTGTGTGCATGAGCAACAGTACTATCTCTGATGTGCTGCAACGTCTGCATTTTACATAAACACATTATCAGTTTCTATGACGAGTTTATCTGATCGCCAATTCATCCATTGGTGACAGAATATAATATTTTTGTTTTAAGTTCATTATGTTACAAGTTTTTTTCTTAGTTGCCAGAGCAATGCTGCCATGCGAGTGGTCATGTGCTGAATGCATGGACAGCAGAGATATTCTTGGGAAAAGTGAAATTTGCAAATAGAGCTGCACCTCTTCAATTTTGAGAGTTATTTGACAAAGGATATTTTTTTTACCCTTATTTTACCAGATAAGTTGACTGAGAACACATTCACATTTACAGCAACAATCTGGGGAATAGCTACAGTGGAGAGGAGGGGGGATAAATTAGCCAATTGGAAGCTGTCGTAGAAGCTGCAGAATATGCTTTTTCTGATACTATATAGAAATAAAATGTGACTCTGAAGGAATATTTGATAACGTGATTCTCCTTTCCCTGCATCTGTCAATTACAAGCTGTCCCCATCTCTTCATGTACAATTTGACAATTTATAGGCCTAATATTGTCACATTGTCACAGATTGTCAATTTAATCTAGTCTCCAGGCTTACTTTTATGAGTGACATTAGTTTTGGTGTAGGTGTAGTTTCGATGGGCCGGCTATGCAGTTTGACTGGCACAGTTTTTTCCTGCTCATCAACTTGGATAGAGTAAAGGATATGTTTTGTATTATTCTAAAGGCCTACTGCAACACATAGCATGTTTTTGTTTCCATTACAATAAATTTGATTTGTAAAATAGTTACAGTAAGTAAAACAGTCCCTTAACAGCTTCGTTTTACATAGTAAAACGTAAAAGAGAAAAAAACAGGTAAAGGCTCCAATACTTTTTTTGTTTGTGATTTCAAATGTCTGACAAATGATCCGTGTAAAATACAAACATTTAGAAAAAGTCAGGGAAGGAGCAGGACACAGCTTTTCTTTTTGTTGATTTTTAAAAAAATTGACAAAGTCAAACGTATGGCGCTTCTATTGTTAACCGAAAGGAAACTCCACCAGGGCTGTACAGCAACTTGACATCATGTGTTACGGCTTTCTAGTTGTGATGAAGGAGAGTCGGACCAAACTGCAGCGTGTCGATTGCGATCCATGTTTATTTAAACAAACGAAAACACGACTAAACACGAACACTACAAAACAATAAACGAAAACCGAAAACAGCCTATACTTGTGCAAACTAACAGAGAGTACACATAGGACAGATAGGACAATCACCCACGAAATACAAAGTGAACTCAGGCTACCTAAATACGGTTCCCAATCCGAGACAACGAGAATCACCTGACTCAGATTGAGAACCGCCTCAGGCAGCCGAGCCTATACTAGACACACCCCTAATCAACCACAATCCCAATGCCTACAAAAACCCCAATAGGACAATACAATAACCCCATGTCACACCCTGGCCTGAACAAATAATACAGATAAACACAAAATACTTCGACCAGGGCGTGACATCATGAGCCAGGAACTAGCTGGACTGGACCAAGATAGGCTAGCTAGCCTATCTTGATGTTTGTATTGTTATGTACACTGGATAGGTGCGGTGAAATGGGTTGTTTTACAGGGTCACCCATATTTGTTCAGATTCAGATCAACTTTATTTTCCCACCAGGGAGAAATTAATTTGGTCATGCGCTTAAAAACACAGTACATGAAACATGGAAGCACAGAAACTACACAATATAAGTCATTCAAAGTGCTATAGCTACACATTTAAAGTGAAAGTTTAATATGTTGTATACTCGAGGGACCAACAGAATTTCTATTACACAGCCTTATTGCTGTTGGAATAAAAGAGTCCCCATATCTCTGTTTTGATTTTCTTTTGAAGAAGTCTATTTCCCCTCCTGCTGTGACCGAGTCTTGAGTAAAGGGGATGAGTACTGTCATGTAAATGTCACGCCTTGGTCTTAGTATTTTGTGTTTTCTTTAATTATTTGTTCAGGCCAGGGTGTGACATGGGTTATTGTGTTGTCGTATTGGTTTTTTTTGTAGGCATTGGGATTGTGGTTGATTAGGGGTGTGTCGAGTGTAGGCTTGGCTGCCTGAGGCGGTTCTCGATCAGGGTCAGGTGCTTCTCGTTACCTCTGATTGGGAACCGTATTTAGGTAGCCTGAGTTTGCGTTGTCTTTCGTGGGTGATTGTTCCTGTCTCTGTGTAGTGTTCACCAGATAGGCTGTATTAGGTTTCACGTTCCGTTTGTTGTTTTCGTATTTATAGTTATTTCATGTATCGCACTTATTTTCATTAAAGACATGAGTAACCACCACGCTGCATTTCGGTCCGACTCTCTTTCAACAAACGAAGAACGCCGTTACAGAATCACCCACCACATACGGACCGAGCGGCGTGGTTACAAGCAGCGACCGCAGGAAAAGCGAAAGGAGGACGTTATGGACAGCAATGGCATGGAGTATACGACGTGGGAAGAAATCGACAGGTGGGCGGCAGACCCAGAGAGAGTGCAGGAGCCCGCATGGGATTCGCTTGAGCAGTGCGAAGAAGGCTATAGGCGAATGGAGTCGAAAAGGAAAACACGGCGGCGCAGAGCGAAAGTCACCCCAAAAAATGTATTGGGGGGGGGCTCAGGGAGAGAGTGGCAGAGTCGGGAGTCAGACCTGAGCCAACTCTCCCTGTTAATCATGAGGAGCAGCGATATAAGGACTTCTGGTCTTGGGAGATGATATTAGACGGAAGAGGACCCTGGGCTCAGCCTGGTGAATATCGCCGCCCCAAGAGGAAGCAGAGGCAGCAGGAGATAGGAGCCGGCGATACGAGGGAACACGGTTGGCAAGGAAGCCCGAGAAGCAACCCCAAAAAATTATTGGGGGGGGGGGGGACTTACAGGGAGTATGGCTATGCCAGGTAGGAGACCTGCGCAAACTCCCTGTGCTTTCCGGTGGGCTAAAGAGACCGGGCAGGCACCGTGTTATGCTAGTGAGCGCACGGTGTCTCCAGTGCGGGTGCATAGCCCGGTACGGCTCATACCAGCCCTTCGTATTTGCCGGGCTAGAGTGGGCATCGAGCCAGGTAAGCTTGGGCAGGCTCGGTGCTCAAGAGCCCCAGTGCGCCTGCACGGTCCGGTCTATCCAGAGCCACCTCCACACACCAGTCCTCCGGTAGCAGCTCCCCGCACCAGGCTTCCTGTGCGTGTCCTCGCTCCAGTATCACCAGTGCCCGCACCACGCATCAGGCCTACAGTGCGCCTCGCCTCTCCTGCTCTGTCGGAGTCTCCCGCCTGTTCAGCACAGCCAGAGCCTTCCTTCCCTCCTGCGCTGTCGGAGTCTCCCGCCTGTTCAGCGCTATCAGAGCCTTTCTTCTCTACAGCGCTGCCGGAGCCTCCTGCCTGTTTGAAGCAGCCTGAGCTGCCAGTCTGCAGGGTGCTGTCAGCCTGCATGGAGCAGTTAGAGCTGTCAGTCTGCATGAAGCAGCCAGCGCTGTCAGTCTGCAAGGAGCTGCCAGTCTGCAAGGAGCTGCCGGTCTGCAAGGAGCTGTCAGTCTGCAAGGAGCTGTCAGCCTGCATGGAGCAGTCAGAGCTGTCAGTCTGCATGAAGCAGCCAGAGCTGTCAGTCTGCAAGGAGCTGTCAGTCTGCAAGGAGCTGTCAGTCTGCAAGGAGCTGTCAGCCTGCATGGAGCAGTCAGAGCTGTCAGTCTGCAAGGAGCTGCCAGTCTGCAGGGAGCTGCCAGTCTGCAGGGAGCTGTCAGTCTGCAAGGATCTGCCAGTCTGCAAGGATCTGCCAGTCTGCAAGGAGCTGCCAGTCTGCAAGGAGCTGTCAGTCTGCAAGGAGCTGTCAGTCTGCAAGGAGCTGTCAGCCTGCATGGAGCAGTCAGAGCTGTCAGTCTGCAAGGAGCTGTCAGTCTGCAAGGAGCTGCCAGTCTGCAGTGTGCTGTCAGTCTGCATGAAGCAGCAATTCTGCAAGGAGCTGTCAGTCTGCATGGAGCAGTCAGAGCTGTCAGTCTGCATAGAGCAGCTAGATCCGCCAGTCAGCCATGATCTTCTAGATCTGCCAGTCAACCAGATTCTTCCAGATCAGCCTGTCAACCAGAATCTTCCAGATCTGCTAGTCAACCAGAATCTTCCAGATCTGCTAGTCAACCTGAATCTTCCAGATCCGCCAGCCAGCCAGGATCTACCGGAGCCTACTACCTACCTGAGCTTCATCTCAGTACTGGGCTTCCTCTCAGTACTGGGCTTCCTCTCAGTACTGGGCTTCCCCTCAGTTCCGGGCTGCCCCTCAGTCCCGAGCTGCCCCTCAGTCCAGAGCTGCCCCTCAGTCCCGAGCTGCCCCTCAGTCCCGAGCTGCCCCTCAGTTCCGGGCTGCCCCGCAGTCCCGAGCTGCCCCTCAGTCCCGAGCTGTCCCTCAGTCCTGAGCTGTCCCTCAGTCCCGAGATGCCCCTCAGTCACGAGCTGCTCCTCAGTTCTGTGGGGTTCTGGGTGAGGACTATTAGGCCATGGTCGGCGGCGAGGGTGGATTATCCCAGGACGCGAAGGGGAGGAACTATGACATTTATGGAGTGGGGTCCACGTCCCGAGCAGGTGCCGCCACCATGGACAGACGTCCACCCGGACCCTCCCTATGGTTTTGAGGTGCATCCGGGAGTCCGCACCTTGGGGGGGGGGGTTCTGTCACGCCTTGGTCTTAGTATTTTGTGTTTTCTTTAATTATTTGTTCAGGCCAGGGTGTGACATGGGTTTGTGTGTTGTGTTTCGTATTGGGGTTTGTAGTATTTGGGATCGCGGCTGATTAGGGGTGTTGTATAGGCTTGGCTGCCTGAGGCGGTTCTCAATCAGCAGTCAGGTGCTTCTCGTTGCCTCTGATTGGGAACCGTATTTAGGTAGCCTGAGTTTGCGTTGTCTTTCGTGGGTGATTGTTCCTGTCTCTGTGTAGTGTTCACCAGATAGGCTGTATTAGGTTTCACGTTCCGTTTGTTGTTTTCGTATTTATAGTCATTTCATGTATCGCACTTATTTTCATTAAAGACATGAGTAACCACCACGCTGCATTTCGGTCCGACTCTCTTTCAACAAACGAAGAACGCCGTAAATGTTTGGAGATATTGTTCAACATGATCAGTAATGCACCATCAACACTCCTGGAGGCACGGTGGGTGAATTGGATAGGATCTAATTGGGATGAGAGAATCTGTTTTTGAAAAAAAAAATGAAAACATTGAATAGGTACAGATGTCAAGGCTACAGGGCGTAAATCATTATTTTCTTTTGGCCTATTGTTTGTATGTACTGGGACAATCAGCGACTTCTTCCATAAGTAGAATTATCCCACTTTTCAGTGACCACTGGAACAGCTTCTGGAACGGTAATGCGAGCTGGTCTGTTCATTCCTGAACTGCCTTGCTGCTGACTCCTTCTGGACCATGTGATTTTCGTGGGTTGACACGTTGAAAATATTGCTTGACGTCATTCACAGAGATCTGTATTAGAGGTCGACCGTTTAATCGGAATGGCCAATTAATTATGGCTGATTTCAAGTTTTCATAACAATCAGAAATCTGTATTTTTGGCCGCCGATTTACCGTTTTTTTTATTTTTATATATATATATATATTTTTTTACACCTTTTATTTAATCTTTATTTAACTAGGCAAGTCAGTTAAGAACACACTCTTATTTTCAATGACGGCCTGGGAACGGTGGGTTAACTGCCTCGTTCAGGGGCAGAAAGACAGATTTTCACCTTGTCAGCTCGGGGACCCAATCTTGCAACCTTACAGTTAACTAGTCCAACGCAATAACGACCTGCTCCTCTCTTGTTGCACTCCACAAGGAGACTGCCTGTTACGCAAATGCAGTAAGCCAAGGTAAGTTGCGAGCTAGCATTAAACTTATCTTATAAAAAACAATCAATCATAATCACTAGTTAACTACACATGGTTGATGATATTACTAGATATTATCTAGCGTGTCCTGTGTTGCATATAATCTGACTGAGCATACAAGTATCTAAGTATCTGACTGAGCGGTGGTAGGCAGAAGCAGGCGCGTAAACATTCATTCAAACAGCACTTTCATGCGTTTTGCCAGCAGCTCTTCCTTGTGCATCAAGCATTGCGCTGTTTATGACTTCAAACCTATCAACTCCCAAGATGAGGAATTGATAGTTAGCGCGCGCTAATAGCGTTTCAAACTTCACTCGCTCTGAGCCTTGGGGTGGTTGTTTCCCTTGCTCTGCATGGGTAACGCTGCTTCGATGTGGTGGAAGTTGTCATTGTGTTTCTGGTTCGAGCCCAGGCAGGAGCGAGGAGAGGGACGGAAGCTATAATGTTACACTGGCAATACTAAAGTGCCTATAAGAACATCCAATAGTCAAAGGTTAATGAAATACAAATGGTATAGAGGGAAATAGTCCTATAATAACTACAACCTAAAACGTCTTACCTGGGAAAATTGAAGACTCATGTTAAAAGGAACCACCAGCTTTCATATGTTCTCATGTTCTGAGCAAGGAACTGAAACGTTAGCTTTCTTACATGGCACATATTGCACTTTTACGTTCTTCCCCAGCACTTTGTTTTTGCATTATTTAAACCAAATTGAACATGTTTTATTATCTACTTGAGGCTAAATTGATTTTATCAATGTATTATATTAAGTTAAAATAAGTGTTAATTCAGTATTGTTGTAATTGTCATTATTACAAATTAATTAATTAATTTTTAAATGGGCTGATTAATCGGTATCGGCTTTTTTGGCCCTCCAATAATCAGTAACGGTATCGGCGTTGAAAAATCATAATCAGTCGACCTCTAATCTGAATATCAACAGCTGGTATGCTGTCTATACTGTCCAAGGCCACTTTCTGCTGCGACGTAAAATCACAGTCATATTTACAATAGAAAATGTTCAAATCATTTGCAAAAGCAAGGTCATTTTCAACGGTCATACACTTCCTACTGTCCTTGTCTTTGTATGCTGCCTTGCACTACTTGATTTTGCTTTTGAGTCCTCTGAAATTTTACTGCCACCTGATTTAAACACTAGTTTTTTTCTGGTTAAGGAGTTCTTTTAATTCCCGAGTTACCCACGGTTTATTGTTGTGGAAGATATTGACTTTCTTTTTGTGAAAACGGATGTACTCAGGAACAGTATCTGCTGCCTGTTCCAGGCTCCCTGGAGCAAATTAGGGTTAAATGCCTTGCTCAAGGACACATCAACATATTTTTCACCTCATTGGCTATTGGCCCAACGCTCTAGCCGCTAGGCTACCTGCCACCCATAGGCTATGCTCACGAACACTAACAGGCTAGCTAGGCTAACTTTAAATGGGCTATTAAGGTCTAGTAAGTCAAAGTGATAGTGGGCTGGTATGTCAGCTGCTAAACTGTCATAGCTTTGACTGTGCTGGGTTTATGCACTGGACTGTGTTTGCCTCAATTCTGCTACAGTTAGCTGTGCTATATTTTACCTGGCAGGGTCAGTTAGATTCTCCAGGACAGGACACAACAGAATTGGGGATTGAAACCTGTGTGTGTGCTGTAGGACCAAGGGCTCTCTGCCAAGCATTGACTCTCCACAGTATTCCTGCCAAATTAGATCTCACGTGTGTGTGTGTGTGTGTGAACATCTGCACACACTTTGCAGGGCTCACAGCTACAAAGGCTTGTTATAGCATGCCTTCTCCTCATGCTGTTTATTAATCCAACCCTGCGACACAAGCTTGCAATTTTATCACTCCCTCACACACAGACACACGCACACACCCTTTCTCTGTCACACTTATTCTTCCTCTCACACAAATGGTGTCATTCCTCCCTGCTGCCATTGAAATGGCTGTGACAATCCTCATGCAGCATTGATATAGGGCAAGTGTGTGAAGCTGCTCTTTAAAATACATGCCCATTTTCATTAAAGTGTGTGTGTGTGTGTGTGTGTCCCTAGTTTTCAAATGTACATTTTACATTTACATTTTAGTCATTTAGCAGACACTCTTATCCAGAGCAACTTACAGTAGTGAGTGCATATTTTTCATATGTAGCTTTAGAGAAGAAGAGGGAGAGCGAGAAAGTGAGTGATGGTAAAATGAGGTCAGAGCTCTTAGAAAGCGCCTTGCTGTGCTGGGATCAGGCCTTAACTCCCCTATCAGAAAGACTCCTAGCTCCCGGTGCAGTGTGGGGCCCCTAGAAGCTCTCGGTGCAGTGTAGGGCCCCTATGCCTAGCCAGGGCGTACTAACAAACACACACATACCAGGCTCCTTGGAACACATACCAGGCTCCCTGAGCTTCAAGGACCTCCCTCCACAAAAGGGGCTTTGATTCCTACCCACTGCATGGGCTCTAAAAGTTGGAAGATGAGCCAGTGATGTTCCCCTTACCTCCTGCAGCCATGCCAGGTGTTCCAAGTCTGAACACTGACAGAGAGAGTAGATGGTAAAGGCCTGCTGTGGACCAGACTATAAAGCTCACCGTTATCCTGCTACAGACCAGACCATAAAGCTAGCCTTTAGAGTCCCATTTAAAAACATTTTGGGGATCTAACTAATCAACTACTCATTCAATTTAGACTTAAATCAGGCTAGTTAGTACTGGGCTGGAACAAAAACCTGCATGCACCTTAGTCCTCCAGGACCGGAGTTGCTCACTATAAAACCAGTTGTAGGTAAAGTGGTAAAGCCATGGTATTGTTCCAAATCCTCCATATGCAGCAGGCTAGTGGAGATGCAGTGGATGGACAGATGCTGAGCGTTCTTAATTACCTGCTTTGATAGCGCAGGGCCAGGTGCTGTTAGTTGTATTAGAACATTAGGCACAAGTCCTGCAGGGACAGTGGGATCCAAATGATGTAATGGAATTGAGCTCTGTCTGAATAATAATATAGCTAAAAGCTGTGATACTACAGCTACAGTACCTGTGATGTGGACTCCCTAAAGTTAGTCATTCACGGATGTGTAACGTGTCTAAAGCTGTGTTGTCATTGGCAAAATGGTATGATTACAACACAATATTGAGATATACAGTGGGGCAAAAAAGTATTTAGTCAGCCACCAAATGTGCAAGTTCTCCCACTTAAAAAGATGAGAGGCCTGTAATTTTCCTCATAGGTAGACTTCAACTATGACAGACAAAATTTGAAAAAAATGCAGAAAATCACATTGTAGGATTTTTAATGAATTTATTTGCAAATTATGGTGGAAAATAAGTATTTGGTCACCTACAAACAAGCAAGATTTCTGGCTCTCACAGACCTGTAACTTTTTATTTAAGAGGCTCCTCTGTCCTCCACTCATTACCTGTATTAATGGCACCTGTTCAAAGCATGGGGGTGGAAACATCATGCTTTGGGGCTGTTTTTCTGCAAAGGGACCAGGACGACTGATCCATGTAAAGGAAAGAATGAATGGGGCCATGTATCGTGAGATTTTGAGTAAAGTCCTCCTTCCATCAGCAAGGGCATTGAAGATGAAACGTGGCTGGGTCTTTCAGCATGACAAAGATCCCAAACACACCGCCCGGGCAACGAAGGAGTGGCTTCGTAAGAAGCATTTCAAGGTCCCGGAATGGCCTAGTCAGTCTCCAGATCTCAACCCCATAGAAAATCTTTGGAGGGAGTTGAAAGTCCGTGTTGCCCAGCAACAGCCCCAAAACATCACTGCTCTAGAGGAGATGTGCATGGAGGAATGGGCCAAAATACCAGCAACAGTGTGTGAAAACCTTGTGAAGACTTACAGAAAACGTTTGACCTCTACTTACAGAAAACGTTTGACCTCTGTCATTGCCAACAAAGGGTATATAACAAAGTATTGAGAAACTTTTGTTATTGACCAAATAGTTATTTTCCACCATAATTTGCAAATAAATTCATAAAAAATCAATGTGATTTTCTGGATTCTTTACTCATTTTGGTAGTCATAGTTGAAGTGTACCTATGATGAAACTTACAGGCCTCATCTTTTTAAGTGGGAGAACTTGCACAAATGGTGGCTGACTAAATACTTTTTTGCCCCACTGTATGGGCAGTAGCCTGCTGTATAACGGACAGCTAATGGGCTGCCTTAAGCTTGATTAAGACTCCATCTTCCCATGCCTTTCTGTACTTTTGTTGACCCACATGGCATCCATTTTGGCTCTGATACCCGCAAATCTGAGTTACCTCATGGTACATCTAAAAGTGTGGTCACTGGGAGAAACTGTCACAAGTGTTCCCGAGCAGTAGAGTCAAGGTCAGATGACGGTTTCAACAAATGCATTATTGAACTAAGGTTTTGACTAGTGTCAGGCCCTGAAGTACACTACGTCCGATCCCATAGCGGTACACTGACAACTGTTTTTCCTCGAGCGCACTGGCCTCTTGTCTTATGAAGACTGCAATCTTTCTGTAGGAGAGTGCATTGCACTTTGACTGTTTGTCTGTAAATATTTAACTATATTGAAGCCCCAGATATGTCCTTCCTCGGTCCCGTTTTCATCGACTGTGCTTTTTAGGTATTTGTTACTTAGCCAACATCAGAAAGACTTTCCTTTTTTTGTGCAATATAAATCTTTCAAATACACAATGAACTTGGGCTTATCTGAAATGTCAGTGGATGAAGCATTCCTCCTCAAAATGTTGTACATGTTTTAGACTTTGGCCTGGAACTGATCTAATTTCAACCATGAAATATTTTGAATAGAATTGTGTTGACCATTAAAATACACAGTAGAGATGCTAATTCTAGTCATTGCCATGGTGTAATGGAAATGGAGCTTTTCAGACAATGTTACGTGTTTCCATCCTCAGTTCGCCCTGTTATTGGGTATTAGAGAAACCCTGTGCCAAATAATGCTCAATGCTGTAGTTGCTAGTCCAATTAACAATTTATGTTTGAAGCTGCAGCACAGGAAACTGAGCCATCTCATCCAAAAAGTTGACTCAAGTTTGCCAAAAATCATCTGGAAACTCCTGGATGATCATCAAGACTCTTGGAAGAATGGTTTATGGACAGATGATTCAAAAGTATAACTTTTTGCCTCCCGGGTGGCGCAGTGGTCTAAGGCACTGCATCGCAGTGCTAGCTGTGCCACCAGAGACTCTGGGATCGAGCCCAGGCTCTGTCGCAGCCGCTGTAACCGGGAGGTCCATGGGGCGACGCACAATTGGCCTAGCGTTGTCTGGGTTAGGGAGGGCTTGGCCGGTAGGGATATCCTTGTCTCATCGCGCACTAGCGACTGCTGTGGCGGGCCGGGTGCAGTGCGCGCTGACCAGGTCGCTAGGTGCATGGTGTTTCTTCCGACACATTGGTGCTTCCGGGGTGGATGCGCACTGTGTTAAAAAGCAGTGCGGCTTGGTTGGGTTGTGTTTCGGAGGATGCATGGCTCTCGACCTTCGTCTCTCCCGAGCCCGTACGGGAGTTGTCGCGATGAGACAAGATAGTAACTACTAACAATTGGATACCATGAAATTGGGGAGAAAAAGGGGGTAAAATGAAATTATTATTTTCTTTAAGTATAACTTTTTGGACAACATGGGTCCCATTTTGCCTGGCAAAATCCAAACACTGCATTCCACATTAAGAACGGTCAAGCATTGTGGTAATGGTTTGGGGATGCTTCGCTGCCTCAGGACCCGGACGACATTCCTTAAAAGAAGGAACCATGAATTCTGCTCTGTATCAGAGAATTCTACCGGAGAATGTCATGAAATCTGTCTGTGAGCTGGCTAAAGCTGAAGTGCACCTGGGTCATGCCGCAAGACAATCCAAAACCCACAATCAAATCTACATGAAAATGGTTAAATAGACTCCCGAGTGGTGCAGCGCTCTAAGGCACTGCATCGCAATGCTTGAGGCGTCACTACAGATCCCAGGCTGTGTCACAGCCAGCCGTGATAGGGAGACCCATGAGGTGGTGCACCAAATTATCCATGAACCTACCAGGTACAACCTCAAATCCATAAACACGGGCACCCTCATAGATATCAAGCTAACTAACTTGCCCTCCAAATACACCTCTACTGTTTTCAACCAATATCTCAGCGATCACTGCCTCATTGCCTGCATCCGTTTTGGGTCTGCAGTCAAACGACCACCCCTCATCACTGTCAAACGCTCACTAAAACACTTCAGCGAGCAGGTCTTTCTAATCGACCTGGCCTGGGTATCCTGGAAAGATATTGACCTCATCCCGTCAGTAGAAGATGCCTGGTTATTCTTTAAAAGTGCCTTCCTCACCATCTTAAATAAGCATGACCCATTCAAAAAAATGTAGATCCAAAAACAGATATAACCCTTGGTTCACTCCAGACCTGACTGCCCTTGACCAGCACAAAAACATCCTTTGGTGTACTGCATGAGCATCGAATAGCCCCCGTGATATGCAACTTCTCAGGGAAGTTAGGAACCACTATACACAGGCAATTAGGAAAGCATAGGTTTTTCAAACAGAAAATTGCATCCTGTAGCACAAACTCAAAAAAGTTCTGGGACACTGTGAAATCCATGGAGAATAAGAGCACCTCCTCCCAGCTGCCCAATGCACTGAGGTTAGGAAACACTGTCACCACCGATAAATCCACTATAATTGAGAATTTCAATAAGCATTCTTCCATGGCTGGCCATGCTTTCCTCCTGGCTACCCCTACCCCGGTCAACTGCCCTGCACCCCCCTCAGCAACTCGCCCAAGCCTCCCCATTTCTACTTCACCCAAATCTAGATAGCTGATGTTCTTAAAGTGCTACAAAATCTGGACCCCAACAAATCAGCCGGGCTAGACAATCTGGACCCTCTCTTTCTAAAAATTATCTGCTGAAATTATTGCAACCCCTATTACTAGCCTGTTCAACCTCTCTTTTGTATCGTCTGAGATTTCCAAAGATTGGAAAGCTGCCGCGATCATCCCCCTCTTCAACGGTGTAGACACTCTAGACCCAAACTGCTACAGACCTACAGTTTGCCAATGACCACCTGGATGATCCAGAGGAGGAATGGGAGAAGGTCATGTGGTCTGATGAGACAAAAATAGAGCTTTTTGGTCTAAACTCCACTCGCTGTGTTTGGAGGAAGAAGAAGGATGAGTACAACCCCAAGAACACCATCCCAACCGTGAAGCATGGAGGTGGAAACATCATTCTTTGGGGATGATTTTCTGCAAAAAGGACAGGACGACTGCACCGTATTGAGGGGAGGATTGATGGGGCCATGTATCGTGAGATCTTGGCCAACAACCTCCTTCCCTCAGTAAGAGTATTGATGATGGGTCGTGGCTGGGTCTTCCAGCATGACAACGACCCGAAACACACAGCCAGGGAAACTAAGGAGTGGCTCCGTTAAGAAGCATCTCAAGGTCCTGGAGTTGCCTAGCCCGTCTCCAGACCTGAACCCAATAGAAAATCTTTGGAGGGAGCTGAAAGTCCGTATTGCCCAGCGACAGCCCCGAAACCTGAAGGATCTGGAAAAGGTCTGTATGGAGGAGTGGGCCAAAATCCCTGGTACAGTGTGTGCAAACCTGGTCAAGAACTACAGGAAACGTATGATCTCTGTAATTGCAAACAAAGGTTTCTGTACCAAATATTAAGTTCTGCTTTTCTGATGTATCAAATACTTATGTCATGCAATAAAATGCAAATGAATTACTTAAAAATCATACAATGTGATTTCCTGGATTTTTTTTTTAGATTCCGTCTCTCACAGTTGAATTGTACCAATGATAAAATGACAGACCTCTACATGCTTTGTAAGTAGGAAAACCTGCAAAATCGGCAGAGTATCAAATACTTGTTCTCCCCACTGTATATCTATCCTACCCTGCCTTTCTAAGGTCTTCGAAAGCCAAGTTAGCAAACAGATGACCGACCATTTTGAATCCCACCGTACCTTCTCCGATATGCAATCTGGTTTCCGAGCTGGTCATGGGTGCACCTCAACCATGCTCAAGGTTCAAAATTATATCATTACTGCCATCGTCAGGAGACATTACTGTGCAGCCGTATTCATTGACCTGGCCAAGGCTTTCGACTCTGTCAATCACCACATTCTTATCGGCAGACTCCTCAACAGCCTTGGTTTCTCAAATGACTGCCTCGCCTGATTCACCAACTACTTCTCAGACAGAGTTCAGTGTGTCAAATCGGAGGGCCTGTTGTCCGGACCTCTGGCAGTCTCTTTGGAGGTGCCACAGGGTTCAATTCTCGCACCGACTCTCTTCTCTGTATACATAAATGATGTCGTTCTTGCTGCTGGTGATTCTCTGATCCACCTCTACGCAGACTAAACAATTCGGTATACTTCTGGCCCTTCTTTGGACACTGTCTTAACTAACCTCCAGACGAGCTTCAATGCCATACAACTCTCCTCCCGTGGCCGCCAACTGCTCTTAAATGCAAGTAAAACTAAATTCATGCTCTTCAACCGATCACTGCCTTCCTATCCAGCATCACTACTCTGGACAGTTCTGACAACTACAAATACCTAGGTGTCTGGCTAGAATGTAAACTCTCCTTCCAGACGCACATTAAGCATCTCCAATCCAAAATTAAATCTAGAATAGGCTTCCTATTTCGCAACTAAGCATCCTTCACTCATGTTGCCAAACATACCCTCGTAAAACTGACCATCCTTCCGATCCTCGACTTTGGCGATGTCATTTACAAAATAGCCTCCAACACTCCACTCAACAAATTGGATGAAGTCTATCACTGGATGCAGTCACTGTCACGTTCTGACCTTTATTTCCTTTGTTTTGTCTTTACCACGCTGCATCTTGGTCCGATCCTTACTCCTCTTCAGACGAAGAGGAAATCTGCTGTTAGTCACCAGCTGTCAGAGCAGCTCACAGATCACTGCACCTGTACATATCCCATCTGTAAATAGCCCATCCAACTACCTCATCCCCATACTGTATTTATTTATTTATCTTGCTCCTTTGCACCCCAGTATCTTTACTTGCCCATTTATCTTCTGCACATCTATCACTCCAGTGTTTAATTGGTATATTGTAATTACTTCGCCACCATGGCCTATATATTGCCTTACCTCCCGTATCTTACCTCATTTGCACACACTGTATATATACACGTTTTCTACTGTATTATTGACCCGATGTTTTATTTATTCCATGTGTAACTCTGTTGTATGTGTCAAACTGCTTTGCTTTATCTTGGCCAGGTTGCAGTTGTAAATGAGAACTTGTTCTCTAGCCTACCTGGTTAAATAAATAAAAAACTATTGGCCCAGCATCGTCTAGGTTAGGGGAGAAATTAAATTACAAAGGGGGCAAATACTTTTTCACAGCACTGTAATTGATTTCTGAGGAGTCTACTCTCTCTTTCTCGCTCTCTCTCTTTATTTATCTTTTTCTCTCTCTCTCGCTCTCTCGCTCTCTCGCTCTCTCGCTCTCTCTCTCAGCAAATTAAGGCAGCTTGTACAATCACCTTGAGAGAGTTGAGGGGGGCAGCAGCTAACCCATAAAACTAACAAAAACCTATGAGAAAGTGTTATATCCCAATACCATAGTAGTGACAAAAGCAGAATATAAGCCCTGTAGCATGACCCACCTCCATAGTGACAATATTAACGTTATAACTACGGCGTAACCGACTTCTCAGTCTGTAAATGATCACAAAAGAAATGAGCTGGTGGGAGATTTGGGTTTCGTCTAGGCCACGGTGTTGGTCCTAAATCAGAAGCAAGGAGTAGGCCCTGGAGAAATGCAGAGAGGAGTAGAGAGGAGAGAGGAAAGAGGGAGATCAATTATTCACACTTTACACGGCCCAAAGGAGTGGAGGATGGGGAAAGTGAGTGGAAGTGGCTAGCGGTAGTGGCTCATATGCAGTACACTTAGAGGCTATAAATGCCTGGAGATGGTGTACACAGAGGATTCATTGATGATTGAATGAGTGGCTCTTTGGCACCATGTAACTAAGCACAACTGCCGTAGATTCCAGCAGTACACGATGCTCCTTAAAGTGGAACTGACTGCGTTTTAACTACTTTACAGATATGAAACAAACAGAATAATATCAGTCAAAAATATCAAATTGCCAGTGTATGCTTCAAAACCAACTTTATAAGAGGTTTATATTTTACTCATGGCGTACAGTAACGCATTGTTGGCAGAATAGATGGATGCAGTTCAATGCATGATTCATATAATTCACCGATACATTTTTTGGTAGTCAAAAATATATTGCTATCAAGTTGTAAACCACAGCTGGCATGGTACATTGTTTGGTGCCTCCACCACTTTGGGATGAAGTGTTTCAATTTCAATGACTGTAACTTAGGCAGGGAATGTCAACACAATCCAACTAGCAAGTCAATCATAACATGGCTAATAGGCTAGCGCCCATGTGTCAAACATAAAGGCGAGTATAAATTAGTCAATAGTTGCTAGATGGTGCACAAGCGAGTATAAATGAGTCGTCAGTAGAAATTTGCTTGTGCATCAGCAGTTTTTACTCTTGTTATGTCCGTCTCTGATAGTCTGTCAATTAGCCCATGTCAGCTAAATGTTTTTAGATTGCTAAGTTAGTTTAGCGGCCAGTTATCGAAACTATCTGTTAACTGTTATCATGGTCAAATTACCATTCATCGGGCCCCTATTGATTTTGTTAGTCGGTCTCACTCAGATATCATATTAAAAACTGCAAAAATGTCTTTTCACCCTATGGCAAAATGTGTAGAGTTGCAGCAAATTAGCTTTAAAACTGTAAAATTGTACTTTCACCCCAATGTATAGAATTGCACGAAATTAACTCTAAAATGAATTGCTGTCAAGAGGGGGGCCACACATTTTTTTGCTCGCAATGTGGGGAGATGGATGTGGGTACACCCGTGAGCTAACTTCGGCCCCTCATGATAGCTTCAGATTTACTTGTTGCACATACCCTCATCAAAGTTGCCCATCCCTGGCCTAGAGTAACATAAACAATAAAAATGCTATTATGTCCTTTACCTTCATAAACACAACCAAATGATTATTCTTCAGATAGCATATATGAAATGTATTTATTAGACTGTTAGAATGTTGACCTGTCATTGGCTAGAAGGGGAGTTACATCGAGGCCAGCCGTGTGCTAATGGCGCCGTTCGACAACGATCTCTCGTGGATACTTCTAGGCTGAAAGGCCCGGTGGTTCAAGTGTTATGTTCTCAAAATGACCTAGATAAAAACATATATCGGTGGTAACATAATAACCACTCAACACAAGATGTTTAATATAATGATCATTTTATATAAATGTGTGAATAACTATCTTACTAACATTTACAAATAATGGGAGTAATGATTAAATGGTGAGCAAACTGTTTTTAAATACCTTACACATGGTTTATTATTACTGAATGTTAATATAAAGTGATACCCTGGTTTGGACATATTTTGGTATAAGCTTCAAGTTGAAGTAGTTTATTTGCTATTTGCAGATATTAAAGGTAATAAATGCATTGACATTCTTTTTTGGAGCTCTCTCACATACACTACAGCACATCCATAGTAAAATGAACAGAAAACACATTACTTGTGTGTGGCAATGGATACATCGTCCAAGCAAAGTTCGTAAACATTCACTTGACTATGCACCTTTCCCAGCCACACCTCGGGTTTTCTAGCTAAAACTTGTAGTAGTGGATCCCAGGATTAATTGATATTAAACAGAATAGGACAAACTTTGTCCACATAACAGCTTCACACAATGTTAGACAGACATAAAAATGCAAATATCTTACAGGCATTGGAACATTAGAGATATTGTTTGACAAATACATTTTACTCACCATTTCTTTTCATCGTCCTTTTCACAGCTCCCCCCAATTTCACAGACACGCCACCGCAGTATGTTGAGGCCAAGGAAGGCGGCAGCATCACCCTGAGCTGTGTGGCATCCGGCAACCCCAAACCTTCTGTCAGCTGGATCCGGGAGGGCGAGCCTGTGGAGGACAGCGACAAGTACAAGGTAGACCCCCGCATCACCATTTCCTATGTTTGCCCCACCCGCTTGGTAATCACGCGATAATGTCCCAATGAAGTCCAAGTAGTTATACTAAGCACAGTGGGGATGGCCATGCTAGAAAGGACAACATTGGCTATATCATGCAAACTGTTGAGCAAGTCCAGGAGCGGTGGGGATAATGTGTGGGGATAATGTTAGAAGATAGATTACTGGTTAACATTACTGGTAAACATTTGACCTGCCCCATCTCTCTAGTCTATGGCTCTATTCATGGGATTGCATAGTCTGCTATTTATCTGGAGACGTTCTATCCAATTCCATTTACAACTTTAAAGGGGAATTTCACCCTGGGGGACCGTGGGTTTGTTTTGATCATGTCCGAGGGATTCCCAGGTCAGTGAGATGTGTTTCACACATAATTGGCCACAAAAATGGCAGGACTGGGCTTTGCGTGCCGAACGATACACCCTATGGCGACTTACGGTGTATGGGGGGGGGGGGGTACGAGATCTGAAAATAAATGTAGTCCTGCTTTGAGGCATTTAGAGAAGCCGTCTATGTTATACCGAACACAATATACGTTGTGTGTAGATATGGTTGTCCTTGTTTGATAGAGCCAACGGGCGTCTTTCAGTGATGTTCCTATCGGCGGATTCATTGCTAAATATACAAGGTGACACATTTTTTCCAGTCTCTGAAAGTCTACAAGGGCGGTGCTTCCTGCTCTGGCCCCGTCCCTTCCCCAAGATGGGCTTTTTTTAAAGGGAGGTGGATACAACACAAAATACTCTTGGCAAAACTGAAAGAACTGATAGCTTCAAGTGATTAAACACGAATTCAACCATGGAGCATTTTATGAATGTTCTATTAGCTACATGGTGACATTCAACCATGCATGTTTCAGCCGGAATATAGCAAAGAGGATTCGAAACAAAGAGTTCGATTTAGCTCAGCTACAGCTGATGCCAGCACCAAGAGTAGGGTGTTAGGTTACGCAACAAACAATGGACACTATAAGAGAATTCTACAACAACAAAAAAGGCAGTAAACAAATCTGTTTTCACTAAATATGCTTTTGTGAGAATACATTTGAAATAATTTGAAAACATTAATGTGGCAGTTGTTACCAATGTAAAAAAAACTGTACGCTAAGATATTTACGCGATATGAGCCCAAATGTAAAGCAAGTGCCGTGCTAAGCACGTTCAAATCTATGGGACATCCCTTTTTGTGAAACCCGCAAAATAGCTGTGTTCATATTTGCTCTTTGCGATGGGTATTCCTCAACCTATCAGAGTAAGATCAATGTGACATTGTATTGACAAAAAGTATGGGGAAGTCCTGAGTGTGTTTCACGGTCATCGGAGGTCTTTTGTCTTAAATATAACGTCAAACGTTTTTCCTTCGCTTCGGTCATTCAGATGTTTTCCGAGACACCAGAAAACATAGCATGTTACAAAGTAGGGCTTCTTAGCTACATTTTGATGTATGGGTTGTCAGGGATTCATGTTTCATGACGAGTGCTAGCTTGCTAGCTGTGTGGGAGTGCCTTACTCCGTTCGCTGAACCAGGTGAGGGCAGTGCTACAGCATTTGCTGTATTGCGCGAGCAACAAATTTTGTGATTGATGGTTTTATTCTTTCAAGTAAAAACTTCCAGAACTTCCAGCGATATTTCTGTGCAACTGGCTAACAGGCAGGTCACTCTCCTAGACTAATTATTTGCTGCAGTTTATATTCCCATCTCCAGAGTAACTAAAAAACAACATTACAATGTAACCCATCTCACGTGTAGGCCTGCCTACCTTAGAAGTAATCTGTTGTTAGAATAGTACCGGTCTGTGTTACAGTTAAGACTTATCGAGAAGTGTGTGTCTGTGTTAGGCTGTGTGTGTCTGTTAGGCTATGTGTGTGTCTGTGTTAGGCTGTGTGTGTCTGTTAGGCTGTGTGTGTGTCTGTGTTAGGCTGTGTGTGTCCGTTAGGCTATGTGTGTGTCTGTGTTAGCCTAACAGACACACACAGCCTATGTGTGTGAGGGTGCTGTGTTGGGATGCTGAAAAGTGTCTGTCTGTGTTAGGCTGTGTGTTGGTATGGGTGCGTGAGTGTGTTGGTGGGGGTTCTGTGCGTGAGTGTGTTGGCGGGGGTGCTGTGCGTGAGTGTGTTGGTGGGGGTTCTGTGCGTGAGTGTGATGGTGGGGGTTCTGTGCGTGAGTGTGTTTGTGGGGGTGCTGTGTGTGACTGTAGGGGTGCTGTGCGTGAGTGTGTTGGTGGGGGTGCTTTGTGTGAGTGTGTTGGTGGGGGTGCTGTGTGTGAGTGTGTTGGTGTTGGTGGGGCTGCTGTGTAGGGATGCTGCATGTGAGGGGTGCTCACTCTATCCATTCGTAGCAGTAGGATCAAGTCACAACCCGCCCATTTCTTGACAGTTAGCTGAACTAGCCTATTGAGTTATTTCAAATGTCATCATGGCAGCGGAATTGTTTAGTCAACTGAATGTATTTTTTTCCCGACCACAGAAAATGACTACCAATTCCATGATCATGATCACAAATCATGACGTTACGTTGGACCCATTTGCATTGAATAGGTGCTATTTTATATTCTCAAACTAACAGCAGTGCCTATATGATGTCTTCCATACAGGCGTGACATGCTGGAGTGATGCTTCTATGCAAATGGTGTTAATCAGTAGGCAAAAAAAAAATACAAAAACTCCAAAATGGAAGGCAAACAGATTGTTTGTCATCTGTAGCACCATATACTCCACTGATCTGCCAAAACAAGCTCAATAACTCAATGCATGCACACACACACTCCTATTGAATATGCATTCACCTGTATTGTGAGTAGGCCTATGCCATCTTAATATATCCAGTTTATCAAGAGATTTACCATTCAAATACAATTATTACCATTATGTTATGTAATTAGATGTAATCAAATGTATTATTTGATTTTAAGAAAGATGCATGAATGCATACATGATATTGAATATCGGCCTCCATGACCACCAAAAATCAGTATCGGCCCTAAAAAGTCCATATCGGTCGTTCTCTGAAGCAAAGTATCCAACATCTATTGCTTGCACACGTCCTGTTTCTTTCCATATCAGTGCAAATCAACTGCCACTTTCCTCTACCGTGATCCGTTGCAAGAGAAGAGACAGCTTACTACCTTGTTTGTCCTCCTTCTCCCCTCAGGGCTACATAGCCGTCATCCCTTTCCACTCTTTCATCCTTTTTCCATTTCATCCTCCCTTCCACTCTTTAGCAATTTGGAATCTGTGCCATATTGCTTTACACCCATCACCCATCCAATCCTTTGATGTACAGTATGACAAAGTGCCTAGGGCAGTGGTCACCAACCGGTCGATCATGATCAAATGGTCATTCTCCAAGGCATTCCTAGTCAATCACCAAACATTTCTGTAAAAACAACAACGATAAAGCCTTGTTCCTATGTTTTGGGGGTTTTACGCTGTTGGAGGTAAGTGCACTTGATTCAGCAGCCCTATTGCCGGGAAGGCAAAGTGTTCCCATTTTGAACCATTTCATGTGTCTGAAGGTAGAATGCCTAATATTTAGCTTGTCTGGTAGGCTCGTGTCACTGGGCAGCTCGCGGCTCAGTATCCCTTCATAGTCTGTAATAGTATTCAAGCCCTGCCACATCCGACGAGCGTCAGAGCAAGTGTAGTAGGATTCAATCTTAGTCCTGTATTGTCCCTTTGCCTGTTTGATGGTTTGTCTGAGGGCATAGCGGAATTTTTTATAAGCGTCCGGATTAGTGTCCCTTTCTTTGAAAGTGTCAGCTCTAGCCTTTATCTCGGTGCTAATGTTGCCTGTCATCCATGGCTTCTGGTTGGGATATGTACGTACGGTCACTGTAGGGACGACATCGTTAATGCACTTATTGATGAAGCCGGTGACTGAGGTGGTGTACTCCTCAATGCCATTGGATGAATCCCGGAACATATTCCAGCCTGTGCTAGCAAAAATTGTCTTGTAGCGTAGCATCTGCATCATCTGACCACTAGGAGTGCCGCTTATGGATGCTAATTTTCTTGTTTGCTCATGGCCTTATACAGCTCGTTGAGTGCGTTCTTAGTGCCAGCATCAGTTTGTGGTGGTAAATAGACGGCTACGAATAATATATAGCTGAGAACTCTCTCTGTAGATAGTATGGTATACAGCTTATCATGAGGTATTCTACCTCAGGCGAGCAATACCTTGAGACTTCTTTAATATTAGACATCGCACACCAGCAGTTATTAACAAATAGACACACACCCCCGCCCCTCGTCTTACCAGATGTAGCTGCTCTGTCCTGCCGATGCACAGAAAACCCAGCCAGCTCTATATTATCTGTGTCGTCGTTCAGCCACGTCTCGGTGAAACATAAGATGTTACAGTTTTCAATGTTCTGTTGATAGGATAGTCTTGATAGCCCAGTTTGTTTTCCAATGATTGCACATTGGCCAATAATACGGAGGGTAGTGGTGGTTTACCTACTTGCTGGTAAATTCCTACAAGGCACCCCGCACTCCCCCATTTTCTCTGTCTTTTCTTCACGTGGATGATGGGGATTTGAGACTTGTCTCGATAAAGCAGGATATCCTTCGAATCGGAAATCTTTGTTCAGTCCGAGGTGAGTAATCGCTGTTCTGATGTCCAGAAGCTATTTTCGGTCAAAGGAGACAGTAGCAGCAACATTATGCACAAAATGAGTTACAAAACTAATAAAATAGCACAGTTGGTAAGGAGCCCGTAAAACAGCAGCCATCCCCTCCAGCGCCTTTATAGGTGAGACGAGAGAGAGACTCAAGGAATACAGCAAAGACCTACTGTTGTGTGTAAGTTCTTGTTTAAGTTGTTATACAGTGCTATCAACACTTTTATAAGCCATAAAATGCTCATTCTTTCTATTTCCACTCAGCACTACAACAAGCACTGCAGCAGTAATGAATGAGTAGGAATGTGTATCGATAGGCTTGTGTTGTTATAAATAGCAGCTTGGGTCTTTTTTTAATATCGAGGAATATTTCACTTTCTCTGTTCATAGGAGTAACGACATGAATTAATGCGGTGCGACTCAAGTTTCACCATCAGCTGGAAGACGATGTCCTTTTTGGTTAGTCTGCTGCTCTCTCCCTCGCTGAGACTGACCATCAGATGCAGGCATCGTTAGCCCAGTAAAATAAAAAGCAAATTATTTCAATGTATGCAACCTCAGCTCTACCTCACAACTAATGCAGCAACGGATCTATTACTAGTGTGATCACATAGCCTACCTCAAAAATGTTTTTAAAATGGCCTGAACAACGATGCATTGGCAGGGCAATTCAAGCAAAGCCAATATGCGGTAATAATGTATTGTACCTACAGCTTACTGCACAAACCTAATTACTACAGTACAGTTGTTAATTGGCTAATGTTGCATAGGCTTACGTTCTTAGTCATGTTAAAAAAAAACATCTGAGCGGCTTGCATTTTGACTCAGAAAGTGATCTTGACTCAAGAGTTCAAGAGTTTTCCCTGTTGACAATATCAACACTTCCCTTTACTGTGGCAAATACAGTGAATCAACATAATATTAGACACTTTCAGTGCAACATACCGAAAGAAAACTAACTATGCAAGAGATTTTGTTGTAGGCAGAACTCATCGGAGTAGGATTCTATTGCATTGACATGCACGAATCAGCCCGTACTCTAAACAGACCAATGCGGCATAAGCAGAGCTGCAGTAGGCATATACCAAATAGACCATTGCCATATATACATCTGTGCCATTTTCATTGAACTGGACTGTGTTTACAGCATGAGCAGTCGTGAGTAGATGTGCTTGTTTTGAGATCAAAGCGAGAGCTGCATGAAGCCACATGTGTACATTTCGTTCATATCCTTTGCTAGTTCGTGAGTTATTAGTCAAGTTATACATAATTTGTTGTCAGCAATAGAGGAGTGATTGCCTCCTTCAAGAGCACAAAACGTTTACATTTCTAGACATCTTTGAAAAGCGAGTCATGTTAAGAGCTTTATTTTGTCTTAAAGGGAAAGCATTGTATTTTGAGACTGGCTTGAATAATCTAAGTAGCCAATAGGCAGAGGGTAGCATAATTTGTCTGATTCGCTGTAATAATGGTATGGGAATAATAATTGATTCAATTTTGTAAAGTGGTTTCTTGCATCAAACAACACAACAATATTTTCAGTCACCTCCTTGTCTGAGTGGATAAACAGGTTAATGTGAAGCTCTGCATGTTTTTGTCAAAAGTCTCATGGAATGTTGGCCTCATTGAACACCACATTGACTGCTACTGTAGGTTGAATGATAGAATAGCTATTTCCATGTTAGAATGTTATGGGATGCATTTTCTCCATTGTGTTTGATGGTAGACCACTCTGGTTAGCCTACATTAGGATCAAATAGCCACAGTAGCCTACTTGGCCACTGTTAAAACAGCAACTTAACACAGAAGCTGTATCTGCTTTCAAGGTAAATGTGCGCTGGAAGTTGCACAGAGTTTTCTGAACGTTCAAGTTTGCGCTCAGCAGACCTGAAATTTGCTCAGTGGCCAACATTTTTTGAGGGAACATGGCATAGGAGTAACAACATGAATTGGTGCATGAGGCAGAAATAATGCAGTGTGACTTGAGTTTCGCCATCAGCTGGAAGACTGTCCTCTTTTCTTAGTGGAGAGAAGGAGGGCGTAGGGACTGGGAGTTGGATGAGAGGCTAGCCTCACCGCTGCTCCGTCCCTCCCCTCAGACTCACCATCAGCTGGAAGACTGTCCTCTTTTCTTAGTGGAGAGAAGGAGGGCGTAGGTACGGGGAGTTGGATGAGAGGCTAGCCTCACCACTGCTCCATCCCTCCCCTCAGACTGACCATCAGATGCAGGTCATCAGTTCAGTTTTAAAAAATAAAGTAATACAACTAATTACCCATTACCAGTGTGATCATATACCAATAAATAAAATATATATATATTTCAAAATGCAGGGCAATTCAAGCATAGACAATATGCAGTGATAATGTATTGGGCCTCATTGCTGCATAACTGTTTTAATTGGTTAATGTTGCATTGGCTTACGTTTTTTTAAATTCATGCACACTTTAGAATGGGTTCACTGTAGTAAGTCCTGTTGAAACATAATCTTCTGTAGTTAGATGCACTTTTCAGAAATTGCTCTGCCATTTCCTGGTTGCTAAAATTCTATTTGTTTGCTTTATTTCAGTTTACAGTGCATTCGGGAAGTTTTCAGACATTTTGGTACGTTACAGCCTTATTCCAAAATGTATTAAATAAATACAAATCTTCAGCTATCTACACCCAATACCCCAGAATGGCACAGCGAAAACAGGTTTTTAGAAATGTTTGCAAATGTATTAAAAATAAAAACAGAAATACCTTATTTACATAAGTATTCAGACCCTTTGCTATGAGACTCGAAATTGAGCTCAGTTGCATCATGTTTGATCATCCTTGAGATGTTTCTACAACTTGATTGGAGTCCACCTGTGGTATATTCAATTGATTAAACATGATTTGGAAAGGCACACACCTGTCTATATAAGGTCCCACAGTTAACCGGGAATGTCAGAGCAAAAACCAAGCCGTGAGATCAAAGGATTTGTCCTTAGAGCTCCGAGACAGGATTGTGTCGAGGCACAGATCTAGGGAAAGGGGACCAAAAATGTTCGCAGCATTGAATGTCCCCAAGAACACAGTGGCCTCCGTCATTCTTAAATTGAAGAAGTTTGGAACCACCAAGACTCTTCCTAGAGCTGGCCGCCCGGCCTAACTGAGCGATCGGGGAAGAAGGGCCTTGGTCAGGGAAGTTCCTCTGTGGAGATGGGAGCACCTTCCAGAAGGACAACTATCTCTGCATCACTCCGCCAATCAGGCCTTTATGGTAGAGTGGCCAGACCGGAAGCCACTCCTCAGTAAAAGGCACATGACAGCCTGCTTGGACTTTGCCAAAAGGCACCTAAAGGACTCAACAAACAATATTCTCTGGTCTGATGAAACCAAGATTGAACTCTTTGGCCTGAATGCGAAGCGTCACATTTGGAGGAAACCTTAGCAAACAATGTATTTTATTTTATCCCCAATTTCATGGTATTCTATTGGTAGTTACTGTCGTGTCCCATCACTGCAGCTCCCGTACGGACTTGGGAGAGGCAAAGTTATAAAGCCGTGCGTCCTCCGAAACACAACCCAACCAGGCCGCACTGCTTCTTGACACAATGCCCACTTAACCCGGAAGCCAGCCACACCAATGTATTGGCGGAAACACCATACTACTGGCGATTGTGTCAGCAAGCATTGTGCCCGGCACACCAAAGGAGTCGCTAGAGCACGTTAGGACAAGAACATCCTTGCCAGGCACAATGTTGGGACAGCATCATCCTGTGGGACGTTGGGACAAGAACATCCCTCCCAAACCCTCCTCTAACCCGGACGACGCTGGGCCAATTGTGCACCTCCCTATGGGTCTCCCAGTTACGGCGGGCTGCCTGGACTCGATCCAGGATCGAACCAGGATCTCTAGTGGCACAGCAGACCACTGCGCCACTCGGGAGGCCATTAGCAAACATTTCTAAAAACGTGTTTTTGCTTTGTCATTATGGGGCATTGTGTGTATATTGATGAGGTGGAAAAAACTATTTCATCCATTTTAGAATAAAGCTGTAACATAACAAAATATTAAATAAGTCAAGGGGTCTAAATACTTTCCGAAAGCACTGTATGTGACAAAACAAGCAGGTATAGTGTAGATAATCAGGTATAGTGTAGATAATCAATCTTAACTGTTGTGAAATATCTTTTCCATAACCACATTTTTTTAAATTTTAGCTGTTTCAAGCTGGTGTACAAAAACGAAAGTAAAAGACACAAAAACTAAACTTAAAAACAGGAAGCATAGGAATAGCGCAAATGGAACAGATCTCCTCTTCTTAGACTTGCTTTCAATGAGAATGACAGATCGATAACACACATTCCTATGTGAATTTGGTCAGGTCGCCCGAAACACCGCACATATTGCAGCTTTAAATTTGGAGCTAATTGCCACAATGTTTTCCTTCACACGCTATTTACTCCTGCAGTATGGGCTGTTCATCATCCAAATGGATAGAGGCAGTCTTCTTCACTGCATATGATGAAGTCATATATTCACTTCATATCATCACTTTAAACTCGTATTATTCATATCCTTTGAGCAGGAAAAGAGACCAGTGTGTTTACAATATTAATAGATATGGATATTTCCATAGTCCCTGTAAGACATCTGTTGATGTCTCCATACTGTGGTGTTGCCTTGAAGACAAAGCACATCCTAATATGCCGAAGTGACAAGCCTCAGCTGTCAAGATGTCACATTTCAAATGCAGCACGTCAAACAGAGCTTGCATTGGCTCAATACATCAATTGGTAGCTTTCAGTATGTGATGTATGCAGAGGATGCAGCTCTACACTTCTGCTTGTGTACATGTTGTGTGCATGTGTGCTTGCCCCTGTGTGTGTCTGTGTGGATCAAAAAGGGGCAGGGGGCACGGTCGACCCTCTGGCTCTGCTGAATTCCAGAAAAAATATTTAGAGGCCCCCATTTTGGTGGTGTCGTAGGGCTGTCCCCGACAAAAAAAACTTGGTCGACCGAAAGTCATCTGTTCTTTCGACCAATTGATTGGTCAAATTTTTTTCACGTCTATGTTTCCATTTATAGACACACCCTTATGTGTTTTAATAAAATCAACTATATATAAAATCAACTATAAATGCATTACGCGTCCAGTTTAATGAATTAAGACAGATGACTCGAGAGCACCAGAGATCTAGAAGTAAAAAATCTTATCCTGACCCAACTATTCTCCTCCCTCTCCTGCTGACTTTCGCATATTCTGCCATTACGGTCTTGAAGATGCCGGTAATAGGCTACATGATGGTTCGGCAACCTTTCTCATGTGGAATGTCAATTTATTTTACCGATCTGCGTGACAGTTATAGTTTTCATATGTACATTTTCGTGAAACAGTTTCATTTCATTTATCATAACATTCATATCTCAAAATCATTGTAATGTGGTTAATCAAAATTCAATACAAATCTAAATGAAAATGATACAAACTTAAAAAGTTGTAAAACTATGTAAAAAATTGCCTATATAAAGCCAACAAATAGAAACATTGTAGCCTGCAGGTGGAAAATATCCTGATAAAAATAAATATCCCAGAAATCACATTTGGCTACACATGGCCTGTCTTCAACGGCCCTAAGCTCACGCTAGCGAATTTGCGACATTTATATAAAATATTCTGGGCAGTTTCCCGCGCCAGTGAGCTCGAGACACACAGCTGTAGGCTATTTGCGCAACAGATAAGAAGCAGTGATTGACTTACCGGACCCTAGTACCTTCACCTCTAATGTTCTACTGCTTGAGCTCCTGTTCCTCTTATAGAAAATTAGCTCAAAATGATTGTGGAGTTCCTGCACCTAAATATAAACAGTAGCAGCACCCAAAATGAGTTCCGGAACATATTTCAGTCCAAGTAAAGCACTGATGAGAAGTAATCAGGTAGGCCTATTTTATGACGTTTCCACTGGATCAGAGCATGACATTTTTTCCCTTTCACGCTGAGTGGTTATCGAAAGGGAGAGAGCTGGTGCGTTAAACCAATCAGAAATACTATCAGATCCCCAAATGGGCACATTTATATGCCTACATTTAGGTGCAGGCCAGCTAGCCTATAGGATGCGCACACATAGAAGTAGTCCTAATTCAACATTGACAGGAGCGCTGCAAACAGAAGACAATGACTAACTTGACTAAACTTGTAAACATAATGAAATAAACTGTGGGTCCACTACGACAATGATAACGTGAAGACTGGAATAATAATATTGAATGCATTAACAGAAATTACCGTTACCAAACTAACAAACTTTTGAAAAAAAATTATGGGAATTAATGGTAAATGTACTACTGGTTACATATGTAATGGGGAATTGATATACTCTAACAATCAAATGCAAACAATTCACACAATGAAGTTCCCAGCTAGCAATGAGGAAGCGGCCCTCTTCCGGGGGCGGAACTGATTGAATCGGGTGTCGGGCTCAAAATGAATGACTGCCCAGAATCGGCCCAAGTACTTCGGGCCGTTTCCATCTACTGGAATTCAGCCAACTTTGCCTGCATCTTACCAGAATCCCCCCAGAAGCGGGCGATGCAAATTTAAATAAATGTATATTAAATTAACCGATTTAGTCATTTTAAATATTACTATTATACATACAAATTATACCCATCCACAAAAAAAATGTTGTCTCGGAGGAAACACCATACACCTGGTGACCGTGTCAGGGTGCATGCGCCTATCCTGCCACAGGAGTCGCAACAGCACGATGGGACAAGGACATCCCACCCGGCCAAACCCTCCCCTAACTCGGGACGACGCTGGGCCAATTGTGCGTCGCCTCATGGGTCTCCCGGTCGCAGCCGGCACGCTTCTTGAACCTGCATCTGTAGAAACAGAGTTTGCACTCAAACCCTCCCCTAACTCGGACGACACTGGTCCAATTGTGCGTTGCCTCATGTGTTTCCCGGTCGCGG
The DNA here is from genome assembly GCF_002021735.2 of Oncorhynchus kisutch. Classification (NCBI taxonomy): domain Eukaryota; kingdom Metazoa; phylum Chordata; class Actinopteri; order Salmoniformes; family Salmonidae; genus Oncorhynchus; species Oncorhynchus kisutch. The sequence goes on along the minus strand of NC_034179.2, from coordinate 41,939,442 downwards.
CCGGCACGCTTCTTGAACCTGCATCTGTAGAAACATAGTTTGCACTGTTCCATCCACAAGGTTTTTAATGCTTATCAATTGCCTTCCACAAAGAAGCAAAATATTAAATACTACACAGGTTTCTTAAAGAATTTCATTTACATGTTAATTGTATTTTATGATCACAGTAACAATGAGTAAAATAAATAATGGGTAAATAAATAATGAAATGTCAATTATATAAAGCAGCCCGTGTAATCATCTGCCAGAGAGTAGCCCCAATCAGCCCGAGCCACAAGTAATACAGTGGGTTACTGGCACCCCTGACTGGCAAAGCACAAACAATACTTAAAAAAGTATAAACAATATAATTATGGAGATAAACTCAAATTATTGTATATTGTACTTTATTCGTGTTTCAATGGAACCAACCACAATTATTTAATACAAAATAAATGTAACCAAAATCAAGGTTCCATAATTATTGGCACTCTTCATTTAGTACTTAGTGCAACCACCTATGGCAAGGATAACAGCATGGAGTCTTTTCCTGTAATGTTTGACAAGGTTAAGGAACACATTTGGAGGGATTTTGGACCATTCCTCTATGCAGATCCTTTCAAGATCCTTCACATTCTTGGATTTGCGCTTATCAACTGCCCTCTTCCACTCAGCTCACAGGTTTTCTGAGATGAGATGGCAGAACATTGATTTTGTTGTCACAGAACCATTTCTGTGTGGATCTTGAGGTATGTTTCGGGTCATTGTCTTGTTGGAAAGTCCGCCTACGGCCAAGTCCCAGCCTTCTGGCAGAGGCAACCAGATTGTCAGCCAGAATTGCCTGATACTTGGTGGAATTCATTATGCCATCAGTCTTAACCAGTGCCCCTGGACCTCTGGAATTAAAACAGCCCCAAAACATCAGTGACCCCCCCTCCATATTTCACCGTGGGTATGAGGTTCCTCTCCTTGTATGCATCTCTGTTTCGACGTCAAACATGCCGATGCTGTATCTGACCAAAACGTTCAATTTTGGTCTCATCTGACCAGAGCACCTTCTTCCAGTCATAATTTAAATGACATTTGGCAAACTCCAAGTGCTTGCGTCTGTGTCTTGGGGTCAGAAAGGGCTCTCTTCTGGAAACCCTTCCAAAGAGCCTGTGGTTGTGGATGTGGCGTCTGATGGTGCTTTTTGAAACCTGGTGACCCTAAGACGCCACCAAGGCCTGCAATTCATTCACAGTGATTCTTGGGGACTTTGTTGCTTCTCTTACCATCCTCCTCCCTATCCTGGGGGGCAAAATGCATTTGCGTTTCAACTGTTCCATATCTTTAGAATTTTTTTATAATTGCCCTGACAGTGCTCAGCGGTATATTCAATCGTTTGTTGATCTTCTTGTAGTCATTACCAGATTTATGAAGGTCTGCGACCATCTGTCTCTTTTGAACTGCCAGTTATTTTGTTTTCTTCAAGGTGTTGGATGACAGCGGGATACTGCATGTGTGTTACCTAATTTTTATACCCTAGTGAATCAGGAAGTGATGTAATGGTTCAATATAGTTCCTTAAGACTTGGATAAACTTAAATAAGTGGAATTTAATTTGTGGTTTAATTTTGGTAGATGTTATTTACAATAATCTTTAAGGGTGCCATTAATTGTGAAACCTTGTTTTGAAGGACATTTTTAATTAAATCAATAAATTATTTTGGTTGGTTCCATTGAAACATTAATAAAGTACATTATTTCTCACATGTTGGTATTTTGAGTGTATCTCTATAATTCTATTGTTTATATTTGTTTAAGCATTATTTGTGCTTTGCCAGTCAGGGGTGCCAGTCATTTTTGAGCCCACTGTATATACATTTGGGCCAAATAACTCACACCGGAATCGGGCCCGAGCACAATCCCCGCATCCTAGCCATAACAAATAATGCCGGAGGCCACATGACGTCGGCCGAGTCTGACACTCAGCCGAGTGCCCCGACTCTCAGCCAGAATTGGGCCAGATCCACTGTGATAGCTGGGTTATGAAACAATGAATGTGCACAAATTGGTATATTGTGTATTGGTCATCTGGGTGCATGGTAAATCAGTCGTCTGCATTGGCCATGCAGCATTTACGATGATATATTTTAAATAAAATTGGGATTGTTAACGTTAGGTCAAAATCCCTAACCGAAAAACTGTTTTTTTTTTCCCATTACAAAATTTAAATCACAGTGCAGTTATCATAAAACTACCACTAACAGGTCTCGATCATCATCATCATGAAGGGAAAGACAATTTTTGTTGCTACTTTATTAACTGGAGCTGTAATGCACAAGGGAGAGAGAAGCAAAGCAGCAGCTCAGGCAGGGAGTAGGGGAGTGGCTGTGCGTCTGATGAGTGACAGGCACTGGAGTAAAGTACTTAAGATTTTTGGGGGGTATCTGTACTTTACTATTCATATTTTGGATTACTTTTTACTTTTATGTCACTACATTCCTAAAGAAAATAATGTACTTTTTACTCCATACATTGTACCTGACACACAAAAGTACTAGTTACAAAGTACTTTTCGATTGCTTAGCAGGACAGGAAAATGGTCCAATTTAGCACTTATCGAGAGAACATCCCTGGTCAACAACAAGCTACACGCCCCACTCATGTGACAAGCAAAAGCAGCAGTAGCTTAAATTAAACAATTGTTTTTCTCTCTCTGCGGGAAGCACGATGTAGACCATCTGCATTGTAAATTCACATGGAACTTTATTACTTTTTCTTATTGTTTTAACAGAACTCCCCCCTCACTTTTTCTATGGTGTCCTCTCCCTCCCCAGGTGTCTGATGGGAGTCTGGCGGTGCTGTCGGTCAGCCGCAAGGACAGAGGGGCGTACACCTGCCGAGCCTACAGCATCCAGGGGGAGGTGGTTCACACCACACGCTTGCTTGTCCAAGGTAGCCCTGCCACAACTCAACATCTGTATGAGTGCATGTGTATATGTGTACATGTGTGCAGCACTAGAGTTGTGTGTCTTTGTGTTCGTTTTCTGCAAGGTGAATGTTTTAATAGACAGGTGTACATACAGTTGAAGTCGGAAGTTTACGTACACTTAGGTTGGAGTCATTGAACACTCGTTGTTCAAACACACATTTCTTGTTAACAAACTATAGTTTTGGCAAGCCGGTTAGGACATCTACTTTGTGCATGACACAAGTAATATTTTCAACAATTGTTTACAGACAGATTATTTCACTTCTAATCCACTGTATCACAATTCCAGTGGGGCAGAAGTTTACATACACTAAGTTGACTGTGCCTTTAAACAGCTTGGAAAATTCCAGAAAAGTATGTCATGGCTATAGATGCTTTTGATAGGCTAATTGACATCATAAGAGTCAATTGGAGGTGCACATGTGGATGTATTTCAAGGCTTACCTTCAAACTCAGTGCCTCTTTGCTTGACATCATGGGAAATCCAAATAAATTGTAGACCTCCACAAGTCTGGACCATCCTTGGGAGCAATTTCCAGATGCCTGAAGGTACCACGTTCATCTGTAGAAACAATAGTATGCAAGTATTAACACCATGAGCCGTCATACCGCTCAGGAAACGATGTGTTCTGTCTCCTAGAGATTAACATACTTTGGTGTGAAAAGTGTAAATCAATCCCAGAACAACAGCAAACAACCTTGTGAAGATGCTGGAGGAAACAGGTATAAAAGTATCTATATCCACAGTAAAACGAGTCCTATATCGACAGAACCTGAAAGGCCACTCAACAAGGAAGAAGCCACTGCTCCATAACCGTCATCAAAAAGCCAGACTATGGATTGCAACTGCACATGGTGACAAGACCGTACTTTTTTAGAGGAATGTCCTCTGGTCTGATGAAACAAAAATAGAACTGTTTGGCCATAATGACCATCGTTATGTTTGGAGGAAAAAGGGGGAGTCTTGCAATCCCGAAGAACACCATCCTAACCGTGAAGCACGGGGGTAGCAGCATCATGTTGTGGGGGTGCTTTGCTGCAGGAGGGACTGGTGCACTTCACCAAATAGATGGCATCATGAGGATGGAAAATTATGTGGAGATATTGAAGCAATCTCAAGACATCAGTCAGGAAGTTAAAACCTGTTCGCAAATGGGTCTTCCAAATGGACAATGACCCCAAGCATACTTCCAAATTAAGGACCACAAAGTCAAGGTATTGGAGTGGCCAACACAGTTGCTAACACAAAACCCTGACCTCAATTGCATAGACAATTTGTGGGCAGAACTGAAAAAGCATGTGTGAGCAAGGAGGCCTACAAACCTGAATTTTTGGGCCAAGATTCACCCAACTTATTGTGGGAAGCTTGTGGAAGGCTACCCTAAATGTTTGACCCAGTTAAACAATTTAAAGACAATGCTACCAAATACTAATTGAGTGTATGTAAACTTCTGACCCACAGGGAATGTGATTAAATAAATAAAAGCTGAAATAAATCATTCTCTCTACTATTATTCTGACATTTCACATTCCCTAAAATAAAATGGTGATCCTAACTGACCTCGGATTAAATGTCAGGAATTGTGAAAAGTTTAAATGTATTTGGCTAAGATGTTTGCAAACTTCCGACTTCAACTGTGTGTGTGTGTGTGTGGTCTATGACTATAGAAAAATATTCCAGCAATAATTGACAGACATGCCAGATCCAAAAACGTCCCTTTATCCATACTGTCTAGTCTGGCCCCTTTGGTGTTGGTAGATCTAATGGATCCGTGTAGGTGGAAGCAACCGGGTGGAAGCTCACCTTGACGTATTAGAAGGCTCGATGGAGTCATCACTAAAGATGGAATTAATTTTCCTTTCTGTCACGGCAAATACTGAGTGCAGACCTTCCTAATATAGATTCACCATCACCATATTGCCTTTTTTTTAAGTCTTGGTTCCAGTAGTTGATATTTTTTTCTAAGAGATTGTCAGTTGAATAGGCCTTCTTGCAGGTTTTGTATATCTTACCTATCATATGAACATCCTTTTCTGTCTCACATAAGATTCCCTCAAGGTTGTTCTGATGTCCAAAATATTTCAAATCTAAATTTAGTGATATGTTTCTTTTTAATTAAGTTACATGTATTTGAAAATATCTACATTGGTCAGTCTAAAATTGCTTTTTAATTATGTAATGGACAGTGGTGTAAAGTGATTAAGTAAAAAATACTTTAAAGTACTACTTAAGTTGTTTTGGGGGGTATCTATACTTTACAGTACTATTCATATTTTTGACAACTTTTTTTCACAACACCCAAAAGTACTTGTTACGTTTTGAAGGCTTAGTGGGACAGGAGAATGGAAAATCACACACTTATCAGGAGAACATGCCTTGTCAAACCTACAGCCTCTGATCTGGCGGACTCACTAAGCACAAATGCTTCATTTGTGAAGGATGTCTGAGTGTTGGAGTGTGCCCCTGGATATCTAAATTAAAAAATACTTATACTTTGACTTGCAATTACATTTACTTTTGGTACTTAAGTATATTTAAAACCAAACACTTTTAGACTTTTACTCAAGTAGTATTTTACTGGGTGACTTTCACTTTTACTTTAGTCATTTATTAAGTTATCTTTACTTTTACTCAAGTATGACAATTGGATACTTTTTCCACTGGTCATAGAAATAAATTTATTTCCTGTTGCCAAGTCATTTACGGTTTCCATGCCTTTAGTTTTCCATGTGACCAATTTATCGGTGGATTCTGAAAATCTATCCAAAGATTGTTCCCTATGGTTTTTAGGGAGTGATATTGGTTCTTGTAGAATATGTTTAATTTTGTTCCATATTGTTATAGTGTTCTTAACTATGAAGTTGTTAATGTTCTTAGCTTTGACAACCATTGTTTCCATTCGGACCTTAGTCGGTTTCTCTGTTGGTGCGTGTTTGAAAAGTGGTGGCTTTTGATTGGCAGATGACGCTGGGGGTAAGGATTATGGTAATTCAGTGTCCCTGTTGGTAAGCCACTGAATCCGATCGTCACTAGATCAACTAAGTAAATCTGCAGCGGGCAATGTTTCCAGCTGTGCCAATGCTACACACGCGCTTACACAGACACACACACACTGGGTTTCCAGATAAGAACTCTCCAACTGTTAGAGGCTCAGGCCCTGGGCTCTGGATCAGAACTACCATACTGCCAGTCAATATCACCAAGCTGGCTAAAGGAGAGGGATGGACTCTGTGGGTGTGCTTGTGTGGCTTCTGTTATGCGATCAGCTCAAAATTGTGTGTGCGCATCTGCTAAATGATTAAAATGCGTGTGTGTTTGTGTGTGCACGTTATGACGTGTTTACGAGGATTTCCCACCATTGGTGCAGACAGATTTAAATGAACTGATACGACTGATGAAATGTCATAGACTGAAAAAGAGCAAGATGGCCCATCTTTCCTTCTCACCACTATTGCACCAAAGCTCACTTAAACCACTTCCCAACCGCTTACACATGTTAACATACATGCATCCTTAGCTGTAGGTACGTACCCCATTTATTCCTCATAATGACATAGAGCACATCTCTCTCCCTATACTTAGTCATGTCCCTGAAACATTATCCTATTATTATCCCAGACATCAAAGTTCCCGGAACGTTTCTATGACACATTATCATGCCTGATTCACAGACAAAAGCGTTCCCAGAATGTTCCTGTTGGGCTAACAGTCGAGCGGCAGTCTCCTCCTCTCATTGCAGGGGATGGCAGGCAACAGTTAAGCACATTAGGCTGTGGAGAAGAACTGGAGGGACATGAAAAGAATAGGAAATGAAGACTGAGGCATACGTTTATCTGCACTTATGCAATCCACACAGACCCAGACTTGCACTTTTTTTTACTTTGCGTCGTTGTGAATTTAAAAAACAATGTTTTTCTTCTGGACTGGCACTGTAATCGTGATGGGTGGTGTCGCTTCCGTCTCATCTGTTTTGTCTATTTACATGTTTTTGTAATGTTTTTTTTTCATATTTCAAGGATGAAATGCACGGAGACTATCCGAATGGATGATGTAACTAATTGGAGGGGCCGCAATGTTTGCTCCCTCTACAGACGGCTATATTTGTCCCCTAATACAGGACTAGTAAAGGCCCAGTGCACTACTTTTAGGAAAAACTCATTATTTCCAAAAATATATATATTTTTATATATATTTTTTTAATTAAGATTTTCAGGAGGTACTGCAGAACCCTCAGCACCCCTACTATGCTGGTATCCATGGAGACCAAGGTTGCAACTGCCAGCCAGCCGAATGGAGAGCCTAGCAGCTAGTTTGACCTCTTGATAGAAGTAGCTGACGGGCAATGACAACAAATACCAGCTGCCAAGCGGACATAACAACAAAAGGTCCATTTTCGGCGGGGTAGGAAGCAAGAATGTATTTGTCACATGCACCGAATCTTACAGTAAAATGCTGACTTACAAGCCCTTAACCAACGATGCAGTTTTAAGAAAATACCAACAAAAAAGTAAGAGATAAGAGTAACAAATAATTAAAAGCAGCAGTAAATAACAATAGCAGGGCTATGGGTACCGGTACAGTCAATGCGCGGGGGCACCGGTGTCGAGGTAATATGTACATGTAGGTAGTTACTAAAGTGACTGCATAGATGATAACAGAGAGTAGCAGCAGCATAGAAAGGGGGGGGGGGGGGCAATGCAAGTAGTCTGGGTTGCCATTTGATTAGCTTTTCAGGAGTCTTGAGGGTAGAAGCTGTTTAAAAGCCTCTCGGACAATGTTTTTTACATTTTTTATTGTTGAACCACACCAGACAAATTCCCTCACGGGAAAATAAAGACAGGTGGTCAGTCAACCCTACCGGGAGAGCTACTGTGGGTAAGTAATAGATATTGTGGTTTCACAATAAAATAAAACTGAGAGCATTCATTAGTGTGCAGGTATTCTTCATTAGTTTAGTTTTGATACTGTAGGTCTGGATGTGCGTACACTGCTTTAGCGCTACTGTGTGTACAGGCTTTTGCTCCAGCACTGCTCTAAAACCTGATTCTGTTGGTCAGCTGCTCCTCGGGACCTTAATTAGCTGAATCATGTGTGTCAACATGATCTCTGCTACACCTGCCTTAATGAACTCCTTGCGTGGTGGTGGAGGTGTGTGAGACTCTATCACCATTGTGTGTGTACACTGTCTATCTTCACTGTGCGTGCGCGTCCATTGTGTGTGTGTTCACTATGTGTATACTTTCCTCATGGCCCCTGCACCATGGGCAGGGTAATCCTTCCTCATCTACAGCCTGTGTGCCATTATGATGTGACGTGGTCAGGTCGGAAGTTGTGATATCTGTGGAAAGCCTCTTTCTGTGTCTCTCACTGACTCACTCCCCCTGTTGTCATCTTATGTCATAACGTGCCCCAGTTTAACAGAGATTGCGATAGCATTAGCTAGTGTTGCACGGTATACCAAAGCTTCTGTACTTTTTCGATAATAGTACATGAAAAACTGTTTGTTTCTAAGATTTTTGTTACTGTCTGAACTTCTGTCCAATATGTCTCACGTTTTATACTGATTGAGGATCAAGTATGTCTATCTACTCAACCGATGGCCCCTTTATTCGCTGAGCGCAACGTGCATACTTCGTGCCTGCTTCACTCATTGCTAGAGCTTGCTCCCCACTCATGGTGCACAGATGTTAACACATTGGAATAATGCAACACGACATGTAGAACGGTTGAAACTGTTAATTACTCTTAACAAAACAATGTCCATACAGGCTAGAACACTTTACAATGTAAGATGATACTGATAGCTTACAAAGCTGGAAGCTAACTTTCGTTGCTAGTTAACCGCTGAACGTCAATACACAAAAACGTCACCACTTAATTCTCCCTCGAACTGACGGTGTATGCGTGTGCCTCGTTAATTACATGGGTCTGGGTCTTAAAGAGACAGCGCACACTTCTCTTAAGTAAGAGATTGCTACTTCTCTTCTCTGTTCATCAGTACAATAAAATAAGTCCCAAATGGAAGGGAAAGATATTTTTTGTAATCTGTAGCCCCATGAAATCAGCCTAAACAACCTCAACTCAATGGATGTACACACTCCTATTGAATATGTATTCACCTGTATTGTGAATAGACCAAGGCTACATATTGATTAACCCACTTTATCAATAGAGATTTACCATTCAAATAAATTACCATTATGTTGTTACGTAGTTATATTCGTAAAACAAAGTCTAATTGATTGTATGCTTGTATAATTTATGTATTACCACCCTGCATACCACTGCTGGCTTGCTACTGAAGTTAAGCAGGGTTGGTCCTTGTCAGTACCTGGATGGGAGACCAGATGCTGCTGGAAGTGGTGTTGGAGGGCCAGTAGGAGGCACTCTTTCCTCTGGTCTAAAAATATCCCAATGCCCCAGGACACTGCCCTGTGTAGGGTGCCGTCTTTCCGATGGGATGTTAAACGGGTGTCCTGACTAAATTTCCAATCTGGCCCTCAAAGCATCACAGTCACCTAATAATCCCCAGTTTACAATTGGTTCAGTCATCCCCCTCCTCTCCCCTGTAACTATTCACCAGGTCGTTGCTGTAAATGAGAATGTGTTCTCAGTCAACTTACCTGGTAAAATAATGGATAAATAAAAATACATGGTTGTCTCTGACAAATGGATGATATTGAACTCAAAAGATGCCCAACGATTGAACAGAGCAGTAGCTTAGTTTATCTGTCTGAATCAAGTGCCATTCTGTGACTTTAGCTAATACGTTGTGTTTACTTTTACCGTGGTCTTGCTTTGGTATCGTGATGGTATCATGATACTAAACCTGGTATCGGTATTGAAGTCGAAATTCTGCTATCTTGACAACACTAGCTAGCATGTCACCTTATATCTGCTGAATAAGAAATTGGCCATTATGTTAATTGGAAAACTTTGAAAATGTGTTTATAATTTAAATTTGAAAGTGAATTTACCTACCAATCAGGTGAGGTTTTCATTCAAGCCTGCGTTGTCTTTTCCACCTCACACTTTTGCATGTACTTCTGATGTAGTCTACTTATATTCTGTCAATTATTTTCTCGTATCTTCTATTAAAATCAAATCAAGTCAATGTGTTTGAGTACATACAAATAAAGTGAATGTAAGTAATTGCCCTTTTTTTGTGCTTTCTGTTCTCCCAGGGCCACCGTTCATTGTGTCCCCTCCCCAGAACCTGACGGTGAACATATCCCAAGACGCCAAGCTGGACTGCCTAGCTGAGGCCTACCCCGGCAACCTCACATACACCTGGTTCTGGGAGGATGACAACGTCTTCTTCAAGAAGTAAAGTTATGATCGGGTTCATTACTGTTCCATCCCCCATCCACCACCCCACACACTGTACAACGCTGGCCACATTGAATAAGCTCCCAGGCAGCATTTGGCTCGCGCGGCTGTAGTTTGAGACCCCTGCTATACATAGTCTGAGTTTTATGATGCATTGTTGCTATGAAATGTGTTATCATAATATATTCTGTACCATCCCGCCACTTTCATAATTGTTTGTAATGTGGACTATTTTGGGGTATTTTGTCTAATGTAGAATATATTGAGGAGATTATGTCAGGGATATAATGTGTTTGTGTGCTTGTGTTCATGCGTGCATCCATGCATGCGTTTAGCATGCATGCGTGAACCTCAGGGCACAGGGTCTTGAACAAGAGCCTGTAATCTGATTGGGCCCATCACTGTCTGACCATATTCAAGTGATGTGTGTGTTTTTATATGTTTTACCTTTATTTAACCAGGAAGGGCTCATTGATATTTGAAGTCTCTTTTACAAGATAGGCAGCACCTAGTCTTTACACAATTACAGACAGACAACATGAAAAACTACAGGTAATCTAGTAAAAAACGACAGAATTCACAAGAATATAACAAAATCATAAAACAGCCAATTGAAAACATTCACAGGTCAGGGAATCGGCCTCAAAATCCTTCATCAATGATTTAAAAACATAAATCTGGACAAGTTCTTCCAGTGTGTGTGTGTGTTCCACTAAAAAGGTCTTCTAGAATAGGCACATCTCCTGCTATATGCCATGACATCTTCATTGTCTATCACAAAGTGCTTCAGACAGAGAAAATGTAGTTGACAGTTTATTTTAAACATGTTCCATAGCTAGCACAACAACGAAACAGCAGCAACCATTCATGGACTGAGTTCAAAACTCTATAAGGATATGTCAAAATGTGTTGTTGTCATGTCAATGTAGACATCCTAGCTTACATTTATGGGTCCATGTATACATTAGTGTGTTTGGTCATCTAAGTCCTACTTGTGCATGCACGCAGTGACATTTGAGAGACATTGAAGTACTCTGAAATAAAATCCTGCCCCAACTCGCATACACAATAAATATGGAATGCGCAACGCATTCAAGTTCTCTCATTTGAGACCCTTACACAAGAGAAGGTGTTATGAGTTCTTGGGTTACCCGCGTTATTGTGCTTTTCTTCCTCCTCACATGAAGTGATGATGCAGTGGCATAACACTAGCAGTGCCTGAAATAGTGTCTAACAGAGAAGCTTAAATGCAAGGGAAGCTAGCCATCAATACTTGATAATGCTGTTTCCCCTACATGCCCCTTGCTCAATGTGTCTTCTCTCTAGGACAGAAAGCTAGAAGTAGTAGTCTTCAATAGCGCATACACTGGAACACTTTCATTCAGTTTCTTCAGATCCACCATGCTTAGGGGATGGGCCCAGACGCTTAGCAAAAATATATCCACAGGGAAAAGCGCACACAGAATATAAAAGGTATATGCTTAGAATTTTCATTTATTTAGAGCCAGCACATAAACACCCAATGTTTCGACTAGGTAATTTGTTTTGCCCCACATCAGAGATCAATTCCTGGGTGGGGTGTCCCCTTACAGCCTAAGCCCTGGTACCCCCTGATGTAGTAGGTAGGGAATGAGGATGGGGGGGGTGTTAGGGAGAAGAGAGGTGTTGAAAAATATTGAAAGAGAGGCAGGTAAAGAGGTACATGCACAGTGTAGCTTATGTAAGCAAAGCAGGGAATGGGGGGAGAATGTCAGAGGGAAACTAGTTAGACTGAAGTGGAGGGAGGTCGGGAAGGAGTAGAGATGGGACGAGAAACCGAAAATGACTGACACTAGCATTCCCTTCCTCTTACCAAAGCATTTTGCTTATCTCTGTCATTTTCGGTGATTTTGCTATACAATGTTTCTGTAGATTGTGGGCTGCTGACTCTCTCTCTTCCAAATGGGCCCGTGGAGGAGGGAGAGCTGCATTCTGAGAAGCACAAGCATATGACCGTTGCTCAAAATGCTATTGTGTGAAAAATACTTTTTTTTTAAAGCAACTACTGTTGTTTTAGTGACAGAGAGGAGAGTCAAAGCTTTCTGTGAGTATGTCATGTATTTCTCATGTTCAATGCACCACTTTACAACCGGAGTAGGCGGTGGTTAGTATGGTTTTGAGCCGAGCGGAGCGCACCATTTGCAGTGAATAGGCCTACAGTATATCAAGTAGCCTAGGCCTAGTGTTGGAAAGTTTTTGTAGGACATTAGCCTACATTTACTGATTAATCAATTTGCCTACATGGCTATCTAACGACACTATCATATTTAGAGTTAGCAACATAGCTTAGTGTTTTGAGTTCTCACTTCCTCAGGTGGTGAATAATATAACCTATAGACCATTATGGGCAAAGATGTGTGCAAATTCTCTGAAGAGCCAAAAATAAATCTGATCATTCTGCATCTATTTTGACAGGTTGCCTACCAAAATATCAATCAAGCATTTCCTGGATATGTTTGATGAAATAGCTTACTTTTTGAATTGTAGGCTACCATCTCAGTTGTTTTACTTGGCACTGGAAAAAGATTGTCTAGAGCCCTGCCCGAAAATGTAAAGTAACTTTCAGCTCTAGCACCTCGCGGAAAAAAGGTATTTCATGTAATTTAGCGCTGATTTATCATTATCGCAGAAGAATAGGTCAATTTCTCTGTCTATATCGTCCAGCTCTAGGAAGGAGGTAGAGCGACACGAGAGAAGGAAGATAGAGAAAATAAGAGAGTCAGTGGAAGGTGGAAGAGGATTGGGCGGCGTCACCATAATGTAGACAGAAATACAGTGAGCAGATAAAGATAGAGATAGAATAAGGTAGAACAACATACTGGCTCTACGTACTCACACACACACACACACACACACACAAAGTGCCTTCAGAAAGTATTCACACCCCTTGACTTGTTCTACATTTTAGAGTTGGCTTACACACAATACCCCATAATATTGTTTTTAAACATTTTTACAAATGAATGAAAAGCTGAAATGTCTTGACTCAATAATAATTCAAACCCTTTGTTATTGCAAGCCTAAATAAGTTCAGGAATAAACATTTGCTTAACATGTCCTATAATAACTAGCATGCAATAGTGTTTAACACGATTTTTTAATGACTACATCATCTCTGGACCCCACAAATAATTATCTGTAAGGTCCCTCAGTCGAGCAGTGAATTTCAAACACAGATTCAACCACAAAGTCCCGGGAGGTTTTCCAATTGTTACGTTTTTCTTCCGTCGAAAGAGAGTCGGACCAAAATGCAGCGTGGTTAATACGATACATGTTTAATGCCGAATAAACACGACAATACAAAAACAACAAACGGACCGTGAAAACCTATACAGCCTATCTGGTGACAACTAACACAAAGACAGGAACAATCACCCACAAAACACTCAAAGAATATGGCTGCCTAAATATGGTTCCCAATCAGAGACAACGAGAATCACCTGCCTCTGATTGAGAACCGCCTCAGGCAACCATAGACTTTGCTAGAACACCCCACTAAGCCACAATCCCAAAACCTACGAAAAAACCCCATACATAAACACAACACAAAATAAACCCATGTCACACCCTGGCCTGACCAAATAAATATAGAAAACACAAAATACTAAGACCAGGGCGTGACACCAATGCCTCGCAAAGAAGAGCACCTATTGCTAGATGGGTAAAAAACGAAGCAGACATTGAATATCCCTTTGAGCATGGAGAAGTTATTAATTACACTTTGGATTGTGTATCAATACATCCAGTCACTACAAAGATACAGGCATCCTTCCTAACTCAGTTGCCGGAAAGGAAGGAAACCGCTCAGCGATTTCACCATGAGGCCAATGGTGAATTAAAAAAGTTACAGAGTTTAATGCCTGTGATAGGAGAAAACGGAGGATGGAACAACAACACTGTAGTTACTCCACAATACTAACCTAAATGACAGAATGAAAAGAAGGAAGCCGGTACAGAATAACAAATATTCCAAAACATGATCATGAATTCCAAAACATGAATCCAAAACAAGAAATACTGAGAAAAATGTGGCAACGCAATTCACTTTATATCCTAAATACAAAGTGTTATGTTTGGGGCAAATTCAATACAACACACTATCCATATTTCCAAGCATAGTGGTGGCTGTAATCATGTTATTGGTATGCTTGTAATCGTCAAGGATTTTTTTTAAACGTAATGGCAGGATAGCCTAGTGGTTAGAGCGTTGGGCTAGTAACCGGAAGGTTGCTAGTTCAAATCCCCGAGCTGAAAAGGTATAAATCTGTCGTTCTGCCCCTGAACAGGCAGTTAACCCACTGTTCCTAGGCTGTCATTGAAAATAGGAATTAGTTCTTAACTGACTTGCCTGGTTAAATAAAGGTAAAAAAATTAATATATAAATAAATAAATAAGCACAGGCAAAGTCCTAGAGAAAAACCTGGTTGTCTGCTTTCCATCAGACACTGGGAATGATGAGTTCACCTTTCAGCAGGACAATAACCTAAAACACAAACATACACTGGAGTTGCTTACCAATAGGACATTGAATGTTCCTGAGTGGTTCCAGTTTTGAAATAAAATCGGCTTGAAAATCTATGGCAAGACTTGAAAATGGCTGTCCAGCAATGATTAACAACCATCTTGACAGAGCTTGAAAATTTTAAACAAATCCAGGTGTGCAAAGCTCTTAGAGACGTACCCAGAAAAACTCACAGCTGTAATCGCTGCCAACAATGATTATAACATGTATTGAATCGGGTGTGATTTGCAAAAGTGTCTAAAAACATGTTTTCACTTTCATTATGAGGTATTGTGTGTAGATAAGTGAGATTTCTTTGTAATCCATTTTGAGTTCAGGCTGTAACACAACAAAATGTGGAATACGTCAATGGTTATGAATCCTTTCTGAAGGAACTGTACGTTTATGCCACACACGCATCACAACTGCTGCTACCAGACTCTTATCTGCTATTGCTAATACTGCACAATTTAAACACTTGCCCCCCCAATCCCACCTTCCCTGATACATGTGTAAATATTGGAATATATATTGTGCCTTCCTGTATTCTACTGATGCTAAAATGTTTATTCAATTCTATTTACTTTATGTTTTCGTATTCTTATCTTTTATCATTTCTTATTGCTGTTGCATTGTCGAGAAGGAACCTGCAAGGAAGCATTTAGTTGGACAGTTTATACCACGTGTATCCTGTACATATGATACGGCTAATAACACTTGAAACTTGATAGAAGACCCCCCCCCCTAACCACCCCCACCTCTTGTCCCTAGAGACAGGAATATCTAGTGACACAGTGCTTGTGTCATTCCACGCTCCACTAGCTGTGATTATGGGCCACCCACTGAGCCCCCAGCCATCCTACGTCCACTCATGCGTGGCCTGTACACTCTATAGAACAAAATAGGATCTTATGGGCTTTTTCAGCCCTCCCAGAGAAGGAACTTCCTAAGTGGAAGGGAGATGGGGAGCAAGGAGAGACAATGGAAGAGCCCTCATTTGCCTATAAGGAGACGGTTTCTCTGTTATTGTAGGACAGGGAAGTTGAGAAAATAGTATTAATGCTAATGATATTTGAAAATGATTCAACACTCTATGCCACCTGGGCACTGTCCTGAAGAAGCATTGTGAGTGAAGCCACATAATTTCAGCCTCACTATTCTGTGTTATTTTTCATAGTCACACGTCTGTCTTAGTCTTTTAGCCAGGTTTCCATCCAACCATTTCATGCTAATGAATTACCAGATGGCTGCCGCTTGAAAAGATTCACGACAGGCCTGAAGGAAACCAGGAATTATTGGTAAAAAAAATTATCGACAAAACAAAATACACAAGGGTGGATAATTATTTTGTCTTTGAAATGGATTATTATGCGACAATTTTGGTGGAAACGCCTTTATGTACAAATATTGATATAATTACCATCATATCGAAGTAAACGTGGAGTAGCGCGATGACACGTTACGTTGTAGGACTACCATCATGACTTGGAAAAGCATTGAGTTTATGGGTAGATGAAATAAGTTATGATGAACTTCAAATTGTGGTTAAGTGCATGATGATCATTCACATTTCCTGAACGCTGGTGACATGATGATTGGTGCTTGGCTGCCAATTATCAGGTAAAATGATCTTGCTCTTATTCATATCTCATCAAATAACCTACCGTGTCCACTTTACCAGCGAACTCTTGTCTAGAGAGAAACTGTTTTTATGACAAGTCCATCGGTAGAGTTGAAAATGCAATAGAAACACATTGATCTTCTGTTTTTTGTATTCAGTACATGGGAATTTTTTATGTGCACCAGTCATCACCTTTTTATCTGTAACAAGTCAGTTTGATGGAAACACACCTCTGGTAGGAAAATGTGCATATTGTTTTTATGCATATTTTAGAATAGTCAGGTCGCCAATTGGATGGAAACCTAGCTATTTGGGCATATCTTAACTTCCACTTAAATGGAATTTTCACCTAGTTGCCGTTAATGCATAATAAAGTGACAATTGTACTTGTGGAAGTGGTTGTAGGCTCTATATTGATGCTCTTCCCTCCCTTCTCTGCAGTGGACTGAGGGACAGAGTCAGTATTCTGGTGGACGGCTCACTCATCATCAGCGGTGTGAAGCCTGAAGATGCTGGGAGATTCACCTGTAGCCCCAGCAACAGCCTGGGCCAGCCCCCGTCCGCCTGGGCCCAGGTCACAGTGCAATGTGAGTGTCTGGCCCTATCCTCTACAGTCAACCCCTACCCCTTATGTACTTGTGTTCATTAGAACACACAGAGCTACTGGGTGTACACTACAGCAAGATCCATCCTAACGAACATACCTAATTCTGCTCATCAGCCATACAAAGGACATTGGCTGATCCTAGATCTGTACCTATAAGAGCAACTTGAACCTGCAGCTGTGCTGTCGAGCGGTCCCACTGCAACTGAGTACACTCAGTCCTGCTGATGCTGTTCTCTACCTAATCTACTTAATGAGTGTTATACTTTACTTACCCACCCTAATGAGCCGCAACGAGAGCTTGGGATTATAAAATATAAAAGTTTCCTGCATTTTTACACAATCCAATATGCCGTCTCGAATTTAGAACAAAAAGTAAGCAAAAATGCCCAAAGTCATCAAGCTAGGTAAGAGATCATTATGAAATATGTTTAAGTGATTAATAAGACTGAAGTAGATCAAAGGTAATTCAATAATAAATATTGTTGCACCTTTAACCAATAGCCTAACAAAATAACAACTCTTGAAAAAACACAAAGACTTTTGATTGTTGATTAAGACGTCCAAATTTCAGCCTGACCGTCCATCCAGCTCGAGCCGCCTGCATGTCCGACCCCCAGCAGTCTAGTCAATAACTCAACTCTCTCCGGACACAATTTCCTTCCCAGTTCACATATTTAATATTTTTTTTCATTCACAAGGGAAATGTTTGGAAACACAAAACAAAAGAAAAACCACATACACCTCAAATATACATTAACAAACAGAAACAGCAAATCCTCCTTATAATTAATATCATAGGACTAATAGTACTGTAGAGCACTTTTTACTTGCACACAATAAATCTGCCCCGTCCTGTCCTTAGGGGTCCATCACCCTGCAGCAGAGCCCTGTTAGGTTCTTATTTCTCAGAGTAAATAACTCACAGACACTAGAGAAGCTTAACCAAGTTTAATTCTTCCCAAAGGGTCGTTACAGCTGTAATTCAGACAACACAAAATATTCACACAAGCACTGCTATTTAACCCTTTCTCCTAGGCTGAGTCTCCTCCACAACTGAACATCCAATGCATCTCTGTTGCTAGACAGAACCTAAGTGATACCTGTTCTTCCTCATTTCATCTAACCGGACTTCTACCCCAAAGTGCTCACTCTTCCCCAACTCAAGGCTGTCATGGTTATTGATACAAGACTGTTTCCTCTCCTCCCAGAGGATCCCTGATGGCTAACAATAACATATCCTGACAATGTAAACGTTATACATTACCCAGTCTCCCTCAGTGGCGTTGTTAGTTTCCAAGATCTCCACCCAACACATTCCAAAGCCATCTGTCTTTCCACAGAAAACCATTAACTTCTGACATAAAACCCAGTCTTTTTCACTCCTTATATTCTATGCTTTTGATCTATCATGTATTTAATATCTCAATGTTCAAAGTTTAGCCTGAATCCAACTGTCCCTCCTCTTGAAAAATAGCGTCCTAATGTTAAATTTATATGAACTTGGAAATTACTTCTAAATGGACAAACGGTGATAACAAAACATGAATTAAAAAAACTAACAAATGATTATAAATGAACAAACAATGATGACAAACATTCAACGTGAGGTTTACAAACTCAGAGACTTATGGCCTCTGTACTATGATCACATCATACACACTTTTATTTCCATCTCTCATCACATAACAAAATGCCATTCCAGCTGAATCTGCTGTCTTGTTCCATGTCAAATGGAAAACTTTTAGTTTCTCCACTTTCTCCTTCTGGTTCCTAAGAGAGTTATAGCATAAGACTTGGAAAGCAACAAAAAGACACAAAACATAACAGTATTAACAATGTGATAAGCTATGCATAATTATATATGCATGACAACCCGAAGTTTGAAAACATGACAATTCCCACTCTGTGTTAGACTGACTATGTCTTCAGGATACTTTTCTGTTGAGGTTGGCAAAAATGAATGCTCTAAAAAAGCTTCCTCATGCTTTCACCAAGTCTTCCCCGTCAGACTACAGGATCCAAGAGGTGTTCCCAAGCCATGTTGTTCTCACGTCGTACTCCCCATCATCTTTCTCCATAGCCACCAGATATATAGTTGAAGTCGGAAGTTTACCTACACCTTAGCCAAATACATTTAAACTCAGTTTTCCCAATTCCTGACATTTAATATAGGTAAAACGTCCCTGTCTTAGGTCGGTTAGGATCACCACTTTATTTTAAGAATGTGAAATGTCAAAATAATAGCAGAGAGAATGATTTATTTCTTTAAATTGTTTGACTTGGGTCAAACGTTTTGGGTAGCCTTCCACAAGCTTCCCACAATAAGTTGGGTGAATTTTGGCCCATTCCTCCTGACAGAGCTGGTGTAACTGAGTCAGGTTTGTAGGCCTCCTTGCTCGCACACGCTTTTTCAGTTTTGCCCACAAATTTACTTTGGGATTGAGGTCAGGGCTTTGTGATGGCCACTCCAATACCTTGACTTTGTTGTCCTTAAGCCATTTTTTTACAACTTTGGAAGTATGCTTGGGGTCATTGTCCATTTGGAAGACCCATTTGCGACCAAGCTTTAACTTCCCGACTGATGTCTTGAGATGTTGCTTCAATATATCCACATAATTTTCCATCCTCATGACGCCATCTATTTTGTGAAGTGCACCAGTCCCTCCTGCAGCAAAGCACCGCCACAACATGATGCTGCCACCCCCTGGCTTCATGGTTGGGATGGTGTACTTCGGCTTGCAAGACTCCCCCTTTTTCCTCCAAACATAACGATGGTCATTATGACCAAACAGTTCTATTTTTCTTTCAACAGACCAGAGGACATTTCTCCAAAAAGTATGATCTTTGTCCCCATGTGCAGTTGCAAACCATAGTCTGGCTTTTTTATGGCGGTTTAAGAGCAGTGGCTTCTTCCTTGCTGTGCGGCCTTTCAGGTTATGTCCGTGTAGGACTCGTCTTACTGTGGATATAGATACTTTTGTACCTGTTTCCTCCAGCATCTTCACAAGGTCCTTTGCTGTTGTTCTGGGATTGATTTGCACTTTTCGCACCAAAGTACGTTCATCTCTAGGAGAGAGAGCATGTCTCCTTCCTGAGAGGTATGACAGCTGTGTGGTCCCATGGTGTTTATACTTGCGTACTATTGTTTGTATAGATGAACTTGGTACCTTCAGGCGTTTGGAAATTGCTCCCAATGATGATCCAGACTTGTGGAGGTCTACAATTTATTTTGATTTTCCCATGATGTCAAGCAAAGAGGCACTGAGTTTGAAGGTAGGCCTTGAAATACATCTACAGGTACATCTCCAATTGACTCAAATGATGTCAATTAGCCTATCAGAGGCTTCTAAAGCCATGACATCATTTTCTGGAATTTTCCAAGCTGTTTAAAGGCACAGTCAGCTTAGTGTATGTAAACTTCTGACCCACTGGAATTGTGATAGATTATTTGACATATAATTAATAATTAATTGTCTGTAAACAATTGTTGAAAAAATTACTTGTGTCATGCACACAGTGGATGTCCTTACCGACTTGCCAAAACTGTAGTCTGTTAACGAGAAACTGGTGGAGGGGTTGAAGAATGAGTTTTAATGACTCCAACCTAAGTGTATGTAAACTTCCGACCTCAACTGTACATCAGTCATTTTCTGCTCTGCTTGCTTTTACAGAGAGCGCAACTCATACACACTGACCTAATGCTCAACCCCCCCCCCCCCCCCCCCCCTCTACTATTCCCAGCTTAAGTTATGCCGCTGGCTGACACCATTCAAGCCATTAAGGTTTTGGAACTTTAAGTCCAATTATCTCAGAATCATCTTTTTGTAGATAGAACCTTATAGTCAGTCCCAAGCTCTCAACAAGCCAAAGACAATTTTCCATCTTACTGTATGTACATTTGATGTAAGCTAATGCCTTTTGAATCTGAATACAGGAAATATGGCACTATATCTGGCCATGGTATAGAATAAGTTAGATAGGTTACATTGGACTCCAAGCCAATTCCAGACCTCCCAAGCTCGGCCAAGTGGGCATATTAGCTCCAACCCTGATCCATCCAACCACTACACACACTCTGTGTCTCTTAACCCCAACACATGCACACCAATGCTGGGAACCGTGCGGGTTAGAATTGAAACGGTGACCTTGAAGTCACTCTTCTTCCAGGTCACTCGAGTCACTTTCACATTCAGCAATATTCTCCTAGCATGATACGCTCTATTTAGTTTTCGGTCACACTGGCATTGATTAATCAATATTATTCACAGCCCGCCTTTCATTTATGAGTCGTGACTTTCAAGTACGCCAGCCTCGTCGTTCCCCTGAGGTAAATCAGCCATATTGTATTCCAAATGAATGGAGGCAGGGATGAGCGTTGAGCACCAGTAATATCCATCCACCGGCGAGAAATGTGGCCCCGCGTCTGCGGGTAGTGATGATTCGTTTGGGTAGCCAAGGCAACAGACATTTTGCATTCCCCCACTCTCTCCTCCTCTACGGCTCCAAATTGGATATTTATTTTCTCATGCGCCTGAGGAAGGGCAGGAGGGGCAGGCAGCACCAGTCAGGAGGGAGGGTAGCGAGCATTACATCATCGCTTTTAGAGACCAGACACTTTTTTGACACAGGCTGCGGAGAGAGAGGGAGCTTTTTTCTCTCAAGTAGCGACCGATTTCCCAAAGCAAGTCACTGCCCGAGGCTGAATGCAGAGAGGCAGAGACATTTCTAGCTAGCCAATGCTGTTCTATTTTTAGAATTTGAATGATATTCTTGTCTTCTGCCTGCCACTGAGGTCTTTTGACAGCTAACGGACTGCTGAGCGATTGACAATTAGGGCTGCGTAGTAGGTGTATAGTGTGATTATAGTAGGTGTATAGTGTGATTATAGTAGGTGTATAGTGTGATTATAGTAGGTGTATAGTGTGATTATAGTAGGTGTATAGTGTGATTATAGTAGGTGTATAGTGTGATTATAGTAGGTGTATAGTGTGATTATAGTAGGTGTATAGTGTGATTATAGTAGGTGTATAGTGTGATTATAGTAGGTGTATAGTGTGATTATAGTATGTGTATAGTGTGATTATAGTAGGTGTATAGTGTGATTATAGTAGGTGTATAGTGTGATTATAGTAGGTGTATAGTGTGATTATAGTAGGTGCATAGTGTGATTATAGTAGGTGCATAGTGTGATTATAGTAGGTGTATAGTGTGATTATGGTGGGCGTATAGTGTGATTATAGTAGGTGCATAGTGTGATTATAGTAGGTGCAATGTGTGATTATAGTAGGTGCAATGTGTGATTATAGTAGGTGTATAGTGTGATTATAGTAGGTGTATAGTGTGATTATAGTGTGATTATAGTAGGTGCATAGTGTGATTATAGTAGGTGCATAGTGTGATTATAGTAGGTGAATAGTGTGATTATAGTAGGTGTATAGTGTGATTATAGTAGGTGAATAGTGTGATTATAGTAGGTGAATAGTGTGATTATAGTAGGTGCATAGTGTGATTATAGTAGGTGTATAGTGTGATTATAGTAGGTGTATAGTGTGATTATAGTAGGTGTATAGTGTGATTATAGTAGGTGTATAGTGTGATTATAGTAGGTGTATAGTGTGACTTTCTGGTTTCTGGGGGCGTGGTGATGTACAGCCACTAGGGAAAGTCTACACACCCCTTTTTCAGGTTTATCGTTTTGCTTAAAATTACATCTAAAAAGGGATTAAACCATTTTTAAAAAACAACAATGTCTAGATTGCATACGTCTTCACACCCCAGAGTACATTTTTGGGGGAAGTACCTTTGACAGCCATTACAAGTAAGTTCTGGTCTTTGGCATTGAAATGTATGATATTGTCCTGCAGAAAAAGGCTTAGGTTTTCAGAAGACAGAAGACTTTCATATTCATTTTTATCCAAATAAACTCCCCACTCCCTGCCGATGACAAGCATACCCATAACATAATGCTGCCACCACAATACTTGAAAATATAAAAAATTCAAAGAAGGAAGTCTGTATTAAAAGAAATCCACTCCAAATCAACCATTCTGTTTGCAGCAAGGCCGTTAAGTAATACTTCAAGACAACACTTCAAAAAATTAAGATACAGTGCATTCAGAAAGTATTTAGTATTTCAGCTTTACTTTAAAATGTATTAAATAAATAAAAATCCTCATCAATCTACACACAATACCCCATAATGACAAAGCAAAAACAGGTTTTTATACCTTTTTGCAAATGTATTACAAATAAAAAACAGATAGTATTCTGAGACCCTTTGCTATGAGACTCGAAATTGAGCTCAGGTGCATCCTGTTCCATTGACCATCCTTGAGATGTTTCTACAACTTGATTGGAGTCCACCTGTGGTAAGTTCAATTGATTGGAAATTATTTGGAAAGGCACACACCTGTCTATATAAGGTCCCACAGTTGGCAGTGCATGTCAGAGCAAAAACCAATCCATGAGGTCGAAGGATTTGTCCGTAGAGCTCAGAGAAAAGACTGTGTCAAGGCACAGATCTGGAGAAGGGTCCCAAAAATGTTTGCCGTATCAAAGGTCCTCAAGAACACAGTGACCTGCATCATTCTTGAATGGAAGAAGTTTGGAACCACCAAGACTTCTCAGAGTTGGTCGCCCGGCCAAACTGATAAATCGGGGGAGAAGAACCTTTGGGCCACTCCTCAGTAAAAGGCACATGACATGCTGCTTGGAGTTTGCCAAAAGGACTCCCAGACCATGAAAAACAAAATGTTCTGGTCTGTTGAAACCAAAATTGAGCTCTTTGGCCTGAATGCCAAGCATTCTGGAGGAAACCTGGCACCATCCATACGGTGAAGCATGATTGTGGGAGAATCATGCTGTGGGGTGTTTTTCCGCAGCAGGGAGACGAGTCAGGATTGAGGGAAAGATGAACGGAGCAACGTGCACAGAGATCCTCTATGAAAACCTGTTCCAGAGCGCTCAGGACCTCAGACTTGGGTGAAGGTTCACCTGCCAACAGGACAACGATCCTAAGCACAAAGCAAAGACAACACAGGAGTGGCTTCGGGACAAGTCTCTGAATGTCCTTTAGAGGCCCAGCCAGAGCTCGGACTTGAACCCGATCGAACATGTCTGAAGACACCTGCAAATAGCTGTGCAGCGATGCTCCCCATCCAGCTTGAGAGGATCTGCAGAGACAAATGGGAAAAACTCCCCAAATACAGGTGTGCCAAGCTTGTGAAGTCATACCCATGAAGACTCAAGGTTGTAATCTGGATACATATGGTCTGAATACTTATGTAAATGTGATATTTCCACAAAAACCTGTTTTTGCTTTGTCATTATGGGGTATTGTGTGTAGATTGATGAGGGGGAAACTATTTCATCCATTTTAGAATAAAGCTGTAACCTAACAACATGTGGAAAAAGTCAAGGTGTCTGAATACTTTCCCGAATGCACTGTATACTGCATAGGCACTGCATTGTCTGAGGTACCCGGACACTCTTTCACTTTCACTCTGTCTCTTCCTCCTCTCTCCGTATTTATTCCTATCATCTCATCATCTTATGCCTTTCTGAAATGCAAATTGCCAAATTGCCAAATTTGCCAAATTGTCAACTCCATCTCTTTATCTCTCTCTCTCCTTCCATTGTGCCTGTTCTCACTCAACCCCCTCCCTCTTCCTTTCTCTTCTTCCATCTCTCTCAGGTGTATCCCCCCATCACTGTGCCCTCTCTGGGTTGGTTGGGCTGCAGGCTACCATGCTTCCATACCTGCCCCAGGAGAGCGGCCACACACACTCAAACCCTTATATGCCACCACACGCACACTCAAACACACACAAAATTCGATCAGCGCGACCGTGACCGGTTGTTTCTGTACTGTGTGCGTGTGTGACAGGCGCTGCAAAAGAGGGAGGAGGGGGAGAGGTGACATCATTCTCTGTGGAAACCCTCTCCTCTGCAGTGACGTCAGCTACAGACGGTCGGTGGGCTAGGCAGCGTGGGCGATAGCGGCCCCACTAGTCCACTGATTGCAGTGCAGCACTACGCAGAGAGAGAGAGAGAGAGAGAGAGAGAGAGAGAGAGAGAGAGAGAGAGAGAGAGAGAGAGAGAGAGAGAGAGAGAGAGAGAACTTTTCCTGTTTCAATTTCAGTCCCCTTCTCTTCTTCCCTTTCACTGGTGAATTACGCATAATAATCAGCTTTGGTACATGTGGTAAAGCGAGACCGGACATAAAATAAAGATATGTGCATGTTAGAGAAAGTGTGTATGCGAGCTATAGTGAGCCTGACACTACCCCACCTCCTCTCTCCCCTTCTATAAATAGACTGTGGCACTTCGCCAAAGATTAAGATGTTGAGAGGGATTTTTTTCCAAACCGCTCCTTTCCAAGCAGCACCGGCCTCCTGCAGCCATTATCACCTGGCTCTGACTAGATAACAAAGTCTGAATCTGTCCTTTATTATTCACATCAGACATGACACACTGAGACCAGTCTGCTTAAAAGGTTAGACAACACAGAGGAAATTAATGGGGAGTGCAGACAAGTTTGTTGGTTTGTGCCATTCATTGTGGTGTAATGTAAGGTCCAGTGGCAAATCTGTCATCTCTACCACATAGTGACACTGAACAAGATACCATGGACACTCTCACAGAATACACTACTGAGCCAAATCAAATTGGACTGAGCTGACCTGCTTATACATCCACCAATTTGTGAAAATATGTGGCAAAAAAATATGCAAGCCAGCACAGTTTTCTTCGGGTTGGCAAGACATCGTGCAAACACCTCTTTGAAACAACCTACTTTGACCTTACTTCGCTAAGCAGCCCTACTATTCTAATGCTTCCGAGCTTGTTCAAAGTTATTGGCTAGGGCATTGACTTTAGTGTCTTTCCTCTTTCCTCTCGTCTATCCGTGCTGCCAGATAAAGTTATATCAGCCGTGACTCCACTCAGCCACGGACGCCTCTGTCTGAATACTGAAGAGGTCATCCTGCTCTATACTCATTTTAATCCACACAATGCCATTCTATATATTTGTCTAGGATTCTCCTTCCTTGGAAAATTAATTGACGTACTCAAAACATATTTCTCCATTTACTTGTCAGTGTTTACCCATCCACTCCGAACACACACACAACCTCCACAGCTACTGCTCTCAGACCAGCTGCTACCGAAGCACAGTTTATCATGTAATGATAGCCCGTGCTCATAAAACCTGTTATTTCCCCTGTCTCCTGCTGCAGTACTGGTCCCGTAATCCCTACCAATGTTACTCCACCATAAAGATATTTATCTCGTGGCCTGGGCGATCTAGCTAGCGGTTAGTGGCGCTGTCTATACCTTGTACAAAACTTTTTCCATAATAGACCAGATGAATCCAGGTGAAAGCTATGATCCCTTATTGATGTCACCTGTTAAATCCACTTCAATCAGTGTAGATGAAGGGGAGGAGACACGTTACAGAACAATTTTTAAGCCTTGAGACAATTGAGACATGGATTGTGTGTGTGGCATACAGAGGGTGGGCAATGGGCAAGACAAAAGATTTAAGTGTCTTTGAACAGGGTTTGGTAGTAGGTGCCAGGTGCACCGGTTTGTGTCAAGAACTGCAATGCTGCTGGGTTTTCCACACTCAACAGTTTCCTGTGTGTAACAAGAATGGTCCACCACCCAAAGGACATCCAGCCAACTTGACACAACTGTGGGAAGCATTGGAGTCAACATGGGCCATCATCCCTGTGGAATGCTTTGGACACCTTGTAGAGTCCATGCCCTGACGAATTTAGGCTGTTCTGAGGGCAAAAGCGGGTGCAGCTCAATATTAGGAAGGTTTTCCTAATGTGTTATACGCTCAGTGTATATTTGCCCATGTTGGTTTGGTTTCGAATCCAGCCCACTGCCTTTGCGACAAACTCTCTACCTTTCCCACCATCTGTCCTTTGTCCAATAAATACAATACAAATTAACTGTATTTCTCTCTCTCGCCCCAGACCCTGCCCGTGTCAAAGACATGCCACCTGCCATCTATGTGGCCATTGGCCTGCCAGGCTTCATCCGTTGCCCTGTCGACGCCAACCCGCCTGTCACGCTGGTCAAGTGGACAAAAGATGGCAACCCCCTCCGGATAGAGAAGGTGAATCAAGGGTTATATTCATTAGAACACACTGTAGCTAAACGAAAATGTGCATTTTGTTATTGGACATGCTCAGGAAGCCCCTCCCGGTTGAAGTCCCTTTTCTTATGCCTAATGAATATGACCCATAATGTTCAGAGATAAATGTATTGTGTAAAACCGATATGATTGTCTGTTAGGTAGAAATAGGGAATGGTATCAGCTCTATTTGTTCTATTTCTATCGGCAATGTTCAGAACGTTTGACATCACTAAAACCCGTTTGACATCACTGAATCCAAACTCTCTCATGGACAGACGCACGTAACATAAGATGGTATCGTAGCGTCTGTCAACAGATTGTGGGATGCGACGTGTAACGAAGAACTTTGTTCTGCGCTCAGATTTTTCGTCAATGATCATTTGGACAAATCACGATTTTGCATCTTTTGAATTTCGGAAGAGGGGACATTTAGCCCATAGACTTGCCTGAAACTTCCGTTTAGGGGGGTGGAGACTTTACTAGTCTTAGTATATTTTCTTATACATCTTCCCCCAGAACTGAATTCTTAGTGGAGTAGGGTGAAGTTGCCCCGTCTAGACATTGATCTAAAGTCAGTTTTGTGTTTTTCCCCCCTAATGGTTAAGTTTAGGGCTAAGGGGTAGGCTGATCGTAGATCTGTGCCTAGAAGGGCAACTTCTACCTGAATTTGGATGACAGACTGTGAAATCTCCTCAGGCTTGGAACTGCGACAAAGGTGATGAACTAAGCTCTTCACATGTGCATTAAGGAGGACGTCCTAGTGGTTAAGTTTCCTAGTTTAAGGCTTCTAGGGGTGGATCAATTGTTGTGTATATCCCAGACAAAATCTAGCTGTTCTTTCTGTTTCCTTCCCCTACTTTTTGCCCTTGCTTTCAGTCCCTTTTGATTCAGAACTTTTAACTAGTGAGAACATTTGGGGACTGATCGCACCTCTCACTTCCTTGAAGCCACAGTCTCCTCTGCTCTATGACGGGATAGTGCTGTGCCACTGGTGAGCCCAGCCATACAAACATTGCAATGTCATAGCGTTAGCCCCTCTTTGTTCCCACAGTACCCTGGTTGGAGCCAAATGGAGGACGGGAGCATCCGCGTGGCCGAGGTGACGGAGGACTCTCTGGGCACCTACACCTGCATGCCTTACAATGCCCTGGGCTCTGAGGGATGGTCCGCTCCCACTCCTCTGGTGCTAAAGGTACGCAGGCTGATACTAACAGTAATTAGCGTAGCGTGCTAGCTAGTATATCAATCATTATGCATTTTCTATGCTTCGAGTTAGCCTAACTGCTACACCCATCTCGGTATGTTACTCTAATCTCACCCCCATTGGGGAACACTCTCTCTGGGCAGGATCCCCCTAAGTTCTCGATTGTTCCCGGAGGGGAATACAGGCAGGAGGCTGGGAGAGAGCTGGTCATCCCCTGTGCGGCTGAGAGAGAATTTCCCTATCCCAATATCACATGGCGGAAGGTAAGTGAAGCGACCCTCCCACCATCCAAAAGACTCATGCTGTGGTCTGGTCTGACAGTCTTTACTTTATAATAGGACAGAGCTACGGCTCCTCTTCTCCATCCTTTCACTCTAAAGTTATGGGTATCAGGTAGAACGTTGCTGTACACTCACACAGTCTATTTGACCAAGCTACTCACTGCTAGTAAATCCCCAAATGATGTAATGTTAAGTGATAACGGGTGGTTATTACTACAATTTAATTTCTAAACCAGACACTGCCAAATGTGGTTCGATGGTGATTCTTGATATTGGAGTCATCGTTTCCATCTTTGCCACAAGGAATGAGATGAGGTTGCAATCAAACTGGCTCCTAGAAATCACAATGTTTTAATTGCATTTTAATGGTGGCGTTATCAGTTGAAACAATCAAGGCAAACACATTAGCGTTAGCCTTCAATTGTCTCTTGATTATGGAGCTTCTTAATCTCTCCCAATGAAAACAATGTGATTTGCAGTTGTTTGTCTCCCTTTACCGTCGCCGTGATGCCAATGCTGAAATGTTTTGTTATATGGACAGTCTCTTCCACA
The DNA here is from genome assembly GCF_002021735.2 of Oncorhynchus kisutch. Classification (NCBI taxonomy): domain Eukaryota; kingdom Metazoa; phylum Chordata; class Actinopteri; order Salmoniformes; family Salmonidae; genus Oncorhynchus; species Oncorhynchus kisutch. The sequence continues at coordinate 41,910,205 of NC_034179.2, read as the reverse complement.
GTGCCACAGTGACTGAGGAAGCACAAGTTTTAGTGTTGGTCTTTCTGTTTTTCCTGTCTGTCCGTCTACTAATCTACCTGTCTGTGTGTGTCTGTGTGTGTCTGTCTGTCTGCCTTCCTTTTTGTCTATCTTCCTTGTTGTCTACCTGTCTCTGTCTGTCTGCCTTCTTTTTGTCTACCAGTGTGTCTATCTGTCCTGTTCTCGGTCTCTGTCTCTGTCTGTCTCTGTCTATCTACTAATCTACTCTGTCTGTCTGTCTGGAGGCTGTGTGGGTGGGTGATAATTACCTTCCTTGCCAGAACCAATACAGTATGTGCTGTTCTGTGAGATGTAACTCCTCTCTCTTCCCCTCTCTCTTTTTAAGGTAGGGAAGCCCAGTAAAAGCAAGCACAACGTCCTTCCCACCGGCAGCTTACAGTTCAAGTCCCTGGGCAAGGAAGACCACGGGGAGTGGGAGTGTGTCGCCACCAACGTTGCCACGAGCATCACTGCCAGCACACACCTCCAAGTTTTTGGTACAAGCCACTCCGCCATACACATGCACAGGAAGAGGCATGAACACTCATGCACACACACATCGAACACACACAGGAACAGGTACATACACACACGCAAAGGAACACGTAATCAAATACAAGTAATAGGAAGCTGAGTAGTACTGGGTTGTATTCATTATGCGACAAACGGAGGAAAGCCGACTGAAAGAGAGAGGGACAACCTGGTCTTGTCCAATCAGAAATGTGAATTTTCATGATCTGTTGCAAAATGTTTTAAAATGTTTTCCGTTGCATACCTTAATGAATAGGACCCTTGTGTGATCTAAGGATAGTGAAGAGAGGCGGGGCTGTGCAGAGCAGCGTCAACAGCTTGACAGTTTGCCAAAGCTCAACACGTCAGCCAAAGCACCTGGGGGACATGTGCAATGAGCATTTTGCAAGGTCAATGAAGTCGCGCCAGCATTCGCAAATCACAGATGAGCGAACTGGGCTGGGCTCGCAGCATTGGGAAGGTAGACACAGAGACTGTTTCCACTGCTGAAAGCTCTACTGTCGTGGCCAAATGTTTTGAGAATGATACAAATATTAATTTCCACAAAGTTTGCTGCTTCAGTGTCTAGATATTTTTGTCAGATGTTACTATGGAATACTGAATTATAATTACAAGCATTTCATAAGTGGCAAAGGCTTTTATTGACAATTACATGAAGTTGATGCAAAGAGTCAATATTTGCAGTGTTGACCCTTCTTTTTCAAGACTTCTACAATCCGCCCTGGCATGCTGTCAATTAACTTCTGGCCCATTCTTGCATACTCAATGCTTGGAGTTTGTCAGAATTTGTGAGTTTTTGTTTGTCTACCCACCTCTTGAGGATTGACCACAAGTTCTCAATGGGATTAAGGTCTGGGGAGTTTCCCTGGCCATGGACCCAAAATATCTATGTTTTGTTCCCAGAGCCACTTAGTTATCACTTTTACCTTACGGCAAGGTGCTCCATCATGCTGGAAAATGCATTGTTCGTCACCAAACTGTTCCTGGATGGTTGGGAGAAGTTGCTCTCGGAGGATGTGTTGGTACCATTCTTTTTTCATAGCTGTGTTCTTAGGCAACATTTTGAGTGAGCCCACTCCCTTGGCTGAGAAGCAACCCCACACATGAATGGTCTCAGGATGCTTTACTGTTGGCATGACACAGGACTGATGGTAGCGCTCACCTTGTCTTCTCCGGACAAGCTTTTTTCCAGATGCCCCAAACAATGGGAAAGGGGATTCATCAGAGAAAATTACTTTACCCCAGTCCAATCCCTGTACCTTTTGCAGATTATCAGTCGGTCCCTGATGTATTTCCTGGAGAGAAGTGGCTTCTTTGCTGCCCTTCTTGCCACCAGACCATCCTCCAAAAGTCTTCGCCTCACTGTGCGTGCAGATGCACTCACACTTGCCTGCTACCATTCCTGAGCAAGCTCTGTACTGGTGGTGCCCCGATCCCGCAGCTGAATCAACATTAGGAGATGGTCCTGGCGCTTGCTGGACTTTCTTGGGCACCCTGAAGCCTTCTTGAAAACAATTGAACCGATGATGACGGCACGTGTTTCCTTGCAGGTAACCATGGTTGACATAGGAAGAACAATGATTCCAAGCACCACCCTCCTTTTGAAGCTTCCAGTCTGTTATTCAAACTCAATCAGCATGACAGAGTGATCTCCAGCCTTGTCCTCGTCAACACTCACACCTGTGTTAATGAGAGAATCACTGACATGATGTCAGCTGGTCCTTTTGTGGCAGGGCTGAAATGCAGTGGAAATGTTTTTAGGAGATTCAGTTCATTTGCATGGCAAGGAGGGACTTTTCAATTATTTGCCATTCATCTGATCACTCTTCATAACATTCTGGAGTATATACAAATTGCCATCATACAAACTGAGGCAGCATACTTTGTGAAAATGTATATTTGTGTCATTCTCAAAACTTTTGGCCACGACTGTCTAGTTTGTTTGATAAATAAGGACAACCGATAGATAAACTGTCACTTGTTGTGTATAGGTCGTCCAGTTCCGATTATGCTTTTTTGTAGTAGTGTTAGTGTCCATAGCTACAGCTGGCTATGGAAAACGACCACTTAGTCTTCAGTTAGATGTCTGCTGATATTGCCTGTATGGAGGTCTTTGTGCGTGGGGGCAAGATTCACAGACGGGGGTATTCGGGACACTGTTAAACTGTGTCTTTGGTGTCTGGCATTCAACAGTCAAAGGAACAATTTGCAGGCGTTCCATTTGCCAATGGATTTCTCTCTCACAGCCAATTGGATGATTGTGTTAATGTATACTGAACAAACATATAAATGCAACATGCAATAAGTTCAATGGTTTTACTGAGTTACAGTTCATATAAGGAAATCGGTCAATTTAAATAAATAAATTAAGGCCCTAATCTATGGATTTCACAAGACTGGGCGGGGACGCAGCCACCCACTGAGGAGCCAGGTCCAGCCAATCAGAATTTGTTTTTCCCCACAAAAGGCCTTTATTACAGACAGAAATACTCCTCAGTTTCATCAGCTGTCCGGGTGGCTGGTCTCAGACAATCCCACAGGTGAAGAAGCCCAATGTGGATGTCCTGGACTGGCGTGGTTACACGTGGTCTGCGGTTGTGAGGCCAGTTGGACATACTACCAAATTCTCTAACGTGACATTGGAAGTGGCTTATTGTAGAGAATTGAACATTAAATTATCTTGCAAAAGCTCTGATAGACATTCCTGCAGTCAGCATGCCAATTGCACGCTCCCTCAAAACTTGAAACATCTGTGGTGTTGTGTGACAAAACTGCACATTTTAGAGTGGCCTTTTATTGTTCGCAGCACAAGGTTCCCCTGTGTCATGATCATGCTGTTTAATCAGCTTCTTGATACGCCACACCTGTCAGGTGGATGGATTATCTTGGCAAAGGAGAAATGCTCACTAACAGAGATGTAAACAACTTTGTGCACAGAATGTAAGAGAAATAAGCTTTTTGTGCATATGGAAAATTTGACACTTGACATTTTTGTTCAGTATATTTGGTGGATGATCGGAATATGTCCAACTCCTTTACATTTCAGCACATTTTCGTGTTTAATTGGTAGGGGAGACTGTAATTTGCCAGAGATTTCTCAAATAATCTACTAGAGATCTTCTACGGTTACTATGTCAACTAATTAAGATATTACATGACAACTGTATATTTAAGGCTTAGGCGTCCCACTGGCGGGACACCTGTCGACAACATCAGGTGAAATTGGAGGGCACGCAATTCAAATAAATAAGCATCATTTAAAACATTTATGAACATACAATATTCTTATATTGTTTAAAAGCTTACATTCTTGTTTGAAATCCCAAGGGTCCCAGCTATAACATCAATGGTTGTTTTGTTAGATAAAATTATTCTTTATATCCCAAAGGTCTGTTTGGTTGGCGCCATCGATATCAGTAATCCACTCGTTCAACATGCAGACAAAGGAGTCCAAAAAGCTACTGCTAAACTTTGTTCAAACAAGTCAAACTACGTTTCTATTGTAAATAAACTATAATATTTCATAGAAAAGTAAAATTAGGAGGTGCGCCTTCATCGCGCGCCGATAGACTGATTTTTCCACTGGGACTCTTTGTACCAAAACTCCAACTTATTACTCGTTTTGGACAAAATAAGCCTGAAACCTTAAACAAAGACTGTTGACACCTAGTGGAATCCATAGAAATGGCAATCTGGGAGCTAGAATAGCATAGGACCCATGGCTTTTCATTATAAGAGCATGGGACCTCCAATTTTTTTTTATTCAGGTTGGCTTTTCTTTGGATTTTCTCCTACCATATCAATTATGTTATAGTCTCATACATTATTTTAACATTTCTACAAACTTCAACGTGTTTTCTATCCAATGCTACCAATTATATGCATATCCTGGCTTCTGGGCCTGAGTAACAGGCGGTTTACTTTGGTCAGTCAGGCGGAAATTCAAGAAAATCGACCCTAGCTCTAAGATGATGTTGTCTCACTAACACATGCAACAGAAACGTTCTCACCCAGAGTCACCTATATGTAGTTGTTAAAGAAGTTGGCCACTCTCACACACACACACAGTGTGGCTCTGATTCAGGTCGAGTCTAGCTGGCTCAGAGGCCTAAGCTTGTTCTTTAGACACCATGCCAAGACTTACTGTGACCCATAATCTCAATGCACATAGATACACAGATTGAAGATCTCTAATGAAACTCAGGCCTACCACCTTAGTATAGTCCTAACACAACCACACAATGCCTACACATATGAGCAAGAGCTGACTTCCAACGTGTGTGTGTGTGATTTAAGTACGTGTGTGGTTTATGCTTCATGCTTTACTCCCTCTTTCACTCCCACCCTCCTCACTATCCCCACATGACTCCCCCTCCCCAGGCACAAGCCCCCACGCCCCGGCCAACGTGCACGCAGCGGTCTCCACCACCTGGGTCAACATGTCGTGGGAGGCAGGCTACGACGGTGGCTTCGAGCAGACATTCTCAGTCTGGTATGGCTATGTGTGAGTCATCCCAGCATGCTTTGCTTCCTGCTTCTTCCTTCTTCAAGCATTTCCCTCTGAGGCTACGTCCCGATTCTTCAGCATTCTCCCTTCAGTTGATGCTTCTACACCAATCCAGTGTTTTGAAATAAATGACAAGGTGGAGTGTACACGTGCATACTTCTTGAATAGGGCGGAGAATGGGGATGCAGCCCAACTGTTTTTTTGGAAACCTAAGCCCCTCTCTGCCCCCTTCTGTGCTCTTATTCCTAGGGGAGGCTGCTGCACTTTGGCTGGGGAGGAGGGCGCTTGGATGGGGTAGTGGAGTAGAAGTTGCCACTTGACACTGGTCTGAGTTCAGTCTCAAGCTTTAAGGTTAGGGTTTGGGGAGGGGTGGGCTGTTCCTCAATTCAAATCAAAGTTTATAGGTCACGTTCACAGATTTGCAGATGTTGTTGCATGTGCTGTGAAATGCTTATGTTTCTAGCTCCAACAATGCAGCAATATCTAGCAATACAATAACAATACACACATAATCCAGAAGTTTAAAAAATAACAAGAAATTACGACACTTCAGAACGCGCAATGTCAAAGTCTGCAATATAAAAATATATGTACAGTGGGGCAAAAAAGTATTTAGTCAGCCACCAATTGTGCAAGTTCTCCTACTTAAAAAGATGAGAGAGGCCTGTAATGTATCATAGGTACACTTCAACTATGACAGACAAAATGAGAAGGAAAAAAATCCAGAAAATCACATTGAATTTATTTGCAAATTATGGTGGAAAATAAGTATTTGGTCAATAACAAAAGTTTATCTTAATACTTTGTTATATACCCTTTGTTGGCAATGACAGAGGTCAAATGTTGTCTGTAAGTCTTCACAAGGTTTTCACACACTGTTGCTGGTATTTTGGCCCATTCCTCCATGCAGATCTCCTCTAGAGCAGTGATGTTTTGGTGCTGATGCTGGGCAACACGGACTTTCAACTCCCTCCAAAGATTTTTTATGGGGTTGAGATCTGGAGACTGGCTAGGCCACTCCAGGACCTTGAAATGCTTCTTACGAAGCCACTCCTTCATTGCCCGGGCGGTGTGTTTGGGATCATTGTCATGCTGAAAGACCCAGCCACGTTTCATCTTCATTGCCCTTGCTGATGGAAGGAGGATTTTACTCAAAATATCACGATACATGGCCCCATTCATTCTTTCCTTTACACGGATCAGTCGTCCTGGTCCCTTTGCAGAAAAACAGCCCCAAAGCATGATGTTTCCACCCCCATGCTTCACAGTAGGTATGGTGTTCTTTGGATGCAACTCAGCATTCTTTGTCCTCCAAACACGACGAGTTGAGTTTTTACCAAAAAGTTATATTTTGCTTTCATCTTACCATATGACATTCTCCCAATCTTCTTCTGGATCATCCAAATGCTCTCTAGCAAACTTCAGACGGGCCTGGACATGTACTGGCTTAAGCAGGGGGACACGTCTGGCACTGCAGGATTTGAAGCCCTGGCGGCGTAGTGTGTTACTGATGGTAGGCTTTGTTACTTTGGTCCCAGCTCTCTGCATTCACTAGGTCCCCCCGTGTGGTTCTGGGATTTTTGCTCACCGTTCTTGTGATCATTTTGACCCCACGGGGTGAGATCTTGCGTGGAGCCCCAGATCAAGGGAGATTATCAGTGGTCTTGTATGTCTTCCATTTCCTAATAATTGCTCCCACAGTTGATTTCTTCAAACCAAGCTGCTTACCTATTGCAGATTCAGTCTTCCCAGCCTGGTGCAGGTCTACAATTTTGTTTCTGGAGTCCTTTGACAGCTCTTTGGTCTTGGCCATATTGGAGTTTGGAGTGTGACTGTTTAAGGTTATGGACAGGTGTCTATTATACTGATTACAAGTTTAAACAGGTGCCATTAATACAGGTAACGAGTGGAGGACAGAGGAGCCTTTTAAAGAAGAAGTTACAGGTATGTGAGAGCCAGAAATCTTGCTTGTTTGTAGGTGACCAAATACTTATTTTCCACCATAATTTGCAAATAAATTCATAAAAAATTCTACAATGTGATTTTCTAGATTTTTTTTCTCATTTTGTCCGTCATAGTTGAAGTGTACCTATGAGGAAAATTACAGGCCTCTCATCTTTTTAAGTGGGAGAACTTGCACAATTGGTGGCTGACTAAATACTAAACACTGTATATAGAGGTTAAACATACACTTAGGTTGGAGTCATTAAAACTTGTTTTTCAACCACTCCACAAATGTTTTGACATCATGACATCTACTTTGTGCATGGCACAAGTCATTTTTCCAACAATTGTTTACAGACAGATTATGTCACTTATCATTCACTGTATCACAATTCCAGTGGGTCAGAAGTTTACATACACTAAGTTGACTGTGCCTTTAAACAGCTTGGAAAATTCCAGAAAATGATGTCATGGCTTTAGAAGCTTCTGATAGGCTAATTGACATAATTTGAGTCAATTGGAGGTGTACTTGTGGATGTATTTCAAGGCCTACCTTCAAACTCAGTGCTTTGCTTTACATTATGGGAAAATAAAAATAAATCAGCCAAGACCTCAGAAAACAAATTGTAGACTTCCTCAAGTCTGGTTCATCCTTGGGAGCAATTTCCAAACGCCTGGAGGTACCACGTTCATCTATACAAACAATAGTACGCAAGTATAAACACCATGGGACCACGCAGGCTTCATACCGCTCAGGAAGGAGACGCGTCTCCTAGAGATGAACATACTTAGGTGCGAAAATTGCAAATCAATCCCAGAACAACAGCAAAGGACCTTGTGAAGTTGCTGGAGGAAACAGGTACATAAGTATCTATATCCACAGTAAGACGAGTCCTATATGGACATAACCTGAAAGGCCGCACAGCAAGGAAGAAGCCACTGCTCTTAAACCGCCATAAAAAAGCCAGACAACTGTTTGCAACTGCACATGGGGACAATGACCATACTTTTTGGAGAAATGTCCTCTGGTCTGATGAGACAAAAATATAACTGTTTGGCCATAATGACCATCGTTATGTTTGGAGGAAAAAGGGGGAGTGTTGCAAGCCGAAGAACACCATCCCAACCGTGAAGCATGGGGGTGGCAGCATCATGTTGTGCTTTGCTGCAGGAGGGACTGGTGCACTTCACAAAATAGATGGCTTCATGAGGTAGGAAAATGATGTGGATATATTGAAGCAACATCTCAAGACATCAGTCAGGAAGTTAAAGCTTGGTCACAAATGGGCCTTCCAAATGGACAACGACCCCAAGCACACTTCCAAAGTTGTGACAAATGGCTTAAGGACAACCAAGTCAAGGTATTGGAGTGGCCATCACAAAGAACCTGACCTCAATCCCATAGCAAATGTGTGGGCAGAACTGAAAAAGCATGTGCGAGCAAGGACGCCTACAAACCTGACTCCATTACACCAGCTCTGTCAGGAGGAATGGGCCAAAATTCACCCAACTTATTGTGGGAAGCTTGTGGAAGGCTACCTGAAACGTTTGACCCAAGTTAAAGGCAATGCTACCAAATACTAATTGAGTGTATGTAAACTTCTGACCCACTAGGAATGTGATGAAAGTGAAATAAAAGATTAAATAAATAATTCTCTCAACTATTATTGACATTTCACATTCTTCATATAAGGTGGTGATCCTAACTGACCTAAGACAGGGAATTTGTACTAGGATTAAATGTCAGGAATTGTGAGTCAAATCAAATCAAATCAAATTTTATTTGTCACATACACATGGTTAGCAGATGTTAATGCGAGTGTAGCGAAATGCTTGTGCTTCTAGTTCCGACAATGCAGTAATAACGAACAAGTAATCTAACTAACAATTCCAAAAAAACTACTGTCTTATACACAGTGTAAGGGGATAAGGAATATGTACATAAGGATATATGAATTAGTGATGGTACAGAGCAGCATAGGCAAGATACAGTAGATGATATCGAGTACAGTATAACATATGAGATGAGTATGTAAACAAAGTGGCATAGTTAAAGTGGCTAGTGATACATGTATTACATAAGGATGCAGTCGATGATATAGAGTACAGTATATACGTATGCATATGAGATGAATAATGTAGGGTAAGTAACTTTATATAAGGTAGCATTGTTTAAAGTGGCTAGTGATATATTTACATCATTTCCCATCAATTCCCATTATTAAAGTGGCTGGAGTTGAGTCAGTGTCATTGACAGTGTGTTGGCAGCAGCCACTCAATGTTAGTGGTGGCTGTTTAACAGTCTGATGGCCTTGAGATAGAAGCTGTTTTTCAGTCTCTCTCTTTGTTCATAACGAGGCAAAAAGGCCTGGGAAACCATTTTAACAATAGTTTTACTTATTACCAACCCTTTCTGCCCATTGACTCCTCACTTAGTCTTCTTCATCATGCTTATAGCATCTACCAAGACATGCACAATTCCTAACATCAATACAAAAGTGTACATGATCTCACTTGTATTCATAAAGCTCAATGTAAGAGTGCAGGATCAGTTTGGCCTTTTAGATTCTAATAAATAAGCTTACATGGAGAGAGGCGGATCTGATCCTAGATCAGCACACATTTTTGGGAAGACCCAGATGCAGACAGTGTCGCAGTAACAAAAGTGTATTACTAGAACAGGGGGCAGGCAAAACGACAGGTCAAGGGCAGGCAGAGGTCAGTAATCCAGATCAGAGTCCAAAAGGTACAGAACAGCAGGCAGCCTCAGGGTCAGGGCAGGCAGAGGTCAGTAATCCAGATCAGAGTCCAAAAGGTACAGAACAGCAGGCAGCCTCAGGGTCAGGGCAGGCAGAGGTCAGTAATCCAGATCAGAGTCCAAAAGGTACAGAACAGCAGGCAGCCTCAGGGTCAGGGCAGGCAGAGGTCAGTAATCCAGATCAGAGTCCAAAAGGTACAGAACAGCAGGCAGCCTCAGGGTCAGGGCAGGCAGAGGTCAGTAATCCAGATCAGAGTCCAAAAGGTACAGAACAGCAGGCAGCCTCAGGGTCAGGGCAGGCAGAAGTTAAATAATCCAGTGTGGTGAAACAGACAGGAGCAAGGGGAAAAATGCTTGATGAACAAAACGAACTGGCAACAGACAAATAGAGAACACCAGTATAAATACACAGGGGATAATGAGGGGAGAGGGAGACACCTGGGGGGGGGAGACGAGCTCAAAGACAGGTGAAACAGATCAGGGTGTGACACACTCTGAGATGCTTTGTGAATACAGACCCTAAAGCATCATCCACTGAGCTCCTTATAGACCACCAGCACATCACTCACAATCTAGACCAGACCTGTCACTGCTCGTCAGCCCACTCCCAAACAGACACACAGCCAATGGGCTCGCCCCTTAACAACCCCAGATAAAAACCAGCGAGAAGAACTGTATCAGACTGTAACAATCCCTAAACGGGCTAGTTGTTATTACAAAGTGAATATAAATCACCTTATTAAGAACGAGGAGAACAATTAGCGAGAAGAGCACAGCACAATTAGTCTGCTCTTTAAGCACTCCGGGCCTCTAAAAAAAGTAATGATATATAATGTGCTTTAAAAGCTGCGTCGTGCCCACCCCCTATGCCCCCTTATGCCACACCAACAGGAGCGTCATTAGACTACTTGAGTTTGCTTCAGAGTCTCCACAGCACCCTTTCTCGCCCACTTCCAAAGGCACTTACCATATCAAGTAGATTTTATTCATAGAATGCTGTACTACTGAAGTGGTTAGTTACTAAGTTAATTCATATGCCTGTGCTTCACACAATTTTGCGGTATTATCTTTTAGTTCCTATCTTTTAGTTCCTATATTATCACCAGGCAAGGTGTGCGATCAGATCTATTTATAACACACTGGAATTACTGCCACAGTTCTCTGTGGCATCCTCTGGCCCCCATCGTCATCAACAACACAACTAAATCAGTTCAGTACGCTGCTGTACGTGTCATTCACGAGTTTGCTGATCACGCACAGAAGTCCACACATACTTCTGCTCTTTCCCAAATGACACCCTATTGGCTATATGGTGGGGCGGCAGGGTAGCCTGGTGGTTAGAGCGTTGGACTAGTAACCGAAAGGTTCATGTTCAAATCCCCGAGCTGACAAGGTACACATTTTATTTTACCTTTATTTAACCAGGCAAGTTAGTTAAGAACAAATTCTTATTTTCAATAACGGCCTAGGAACAGTGAGTTCACTGCCTGTTCCACTGTACCTTGTCGGCTCGGGGGTTTGAACTTGCAACCTTCCAGTTACTAGTCCAACGCTCTAACCACTAGGCTACCCTGTCGTTCTGCCCCTGAACAGGCAGTTAACCCACCTAGGGTTCCTAGGCCGTCATTGAAAATAAGAATTTGTTCTTAACTGACTTGCCTAGTTAAATAAAGGTAAAGTAAAATACAATGCACTACATAGGGAGGGGGGGGGACGACACAATGAGTAGGCTACAACCTGTCCTGTAAGAGGATATGCATCATACTGTGCTTAAGAAAACATGTTACAGGAATGTAATGTTGGGTTAGAGATCATCTCTAAAAGCAGCTCTGGGGGTTTCTATTTTGCCAAGTAAGAGTGAACATAGCTTCTGCCCAACACTGTCCAGCCAACTGTCCCCCTTTACCCTCTCTCTCTCATTCTCACTCTCTCTCGCCTAGTGCGTATACCTCCACCTAGTTGCTTTCCCTAACACTGATGCAACGCTGGCAAGTAGCAACCTTCCACTTCTAGTATTCCTGCCAAATATCTCTATTTTATGGCCCCTGCTGCTCTTAGCTCTATAGAAAGCCTGCTGGGTCACTGTTGTTTGTTTATTTGTTTTTATTTGTTTGATTATGTTTCAGGTGTGAAGGACTGATATTCTACTGAAACTTGGATCATGAAAATTTTGGCGACAAATGTGCCACAAACTCAGTGAACACCAGCCTCATATAACATTGCTTATTCTAACTCTGTCAGGTGTTGAGGCTGTTGTAACAGGTCATAAGCTCCATTCATAACCCTATGTATTCTGTATGTAGGCCCATAGGCCCAGACCACTAATTCTAACCCCATGTCAGGACATTAGGTGGTTATGGCAGGTTGTAAGCCCCATTGACAGCCCTATGTTTTGGATGCAGTCATTGACTCTAACCATCATGTCAGATCTCTTTAGTTGTACTAATTTAACACCTTAAGTCAGGTCACTATGGTGTTATAAGAGGTTGTAAGCTACTCTCCAGAGTATAAAAGCATGGCGTGTGAGACTGACAGGTCACTGTGTGATGCAGAGCGCGCAGGTGTTGTCACGGTTACCGCGGTGACTCGACAGGCAACTGATGTTGGACAGCATCCCAAATTACGGCACCCTATTCCCTATATAGTGAACTATTTTTGACCAGGGTCTGCACCCTATTCCCTAAGTGCTCTACTTTTGACCAGAGCCATATGTCTTTGAGCATTAGGCAGGGAGAGGCTGGTTTTTGGAGGATAGTGTCAGTATGCAGGGAGCACGGACCAAAAAGCTCCCTGCTGCCGGCCGGGAGATCAACAATTCTCATTACAAGGTCCTCTAGTAAACATGATGGTCAGGCCTCCACCGTGATGCGTTTACACATGCGTGCACGCACACATAGTCGCAGACAGCCAAAGCACACACACACACACTCTCAAAAGCTTTAACAAGCATTGACATACTCATCAACGCGTAAAACACGTTAATCTGCTCACACAAGACACCCGTACACACATTTCCACACACTTGCGTGGACTGACACGTACACACGGTCTGGCACACGTGTGATTGACCTGTTATGGAACTAGTGTTAAGTTCCGCTCACCCACCTAAGATGACAGCGTTAACTCGCTGCGCTAAAGTTTAGCCTCGGTCAACAAATAATATCACACACAATATCACACAGGTTTCATCTCTTTAGTATGTCATTATCAGCACTCAAGTCATTGTTCTTGGAAGACTGCTATATATCAAATAAAAACAACTATTTCCCCAGAGACCTGAGATCTCAAGTGCTGTTCAATTAAAAGCCCCTTAAGTTGACTTATGGAAATTGTTACAGGATGTATCAGAATTGGTTAAAACTCAAATGTATGAAATATTCATAGTACCCTAAGTAGAGGTGCCCCACTTCTTGAAATCCCACTAAAATAGTCTGCATGGTCAATCCGCTGTCTGCAGTGGCCTTAAAATCATGTCAATATGGCTATATGGAGCCCTCCGTATTGTTACAACATTTGGGAAGCACCCAGCGATGCGGTGCAGAGCTATATGGAGCCCTCCTTATTGTTACAACATTTGGGAAGCGCCCAGCGATGCGGTGCAGAGCTCAATTTTGCCTCCACGAGCCTTGGAGGCTCCGCAATTGTGTCAAAACCTCCGTACGGAGCCTCCCGATCGCATTCCCTGGAGCAAGCATAAATTGGCTTTTAGCCTCAGCAGGTACGATGTACCGTCTTTATTTGTTTCATGTGTCAATCAAAGATGGTATCATGACACAAGGCGCGACCCAGATGCAGACACAGGAGGCAGATGGTTGGAGTTTAATAATCCAAAAAGGAGTCGGCAAGAGAATAGTTGTGGACAGGCAAAAGGTCAAAACCAGTTCAGAGTCCAGGAGGTACAGAGTGGCAGACAAGCTCAAGGTCAAGGCAGGCAGAATGGTCAGGCAGGTGTGTACAGAGTCCAGAAACAGGCAAGGGTCAAAACCGGGAGGACTAGAAGAAAGAGAATAACAAAGGCAGGAGTACATGGAAAAACGCTGGTTGACTTGGAACATACAAGACGAACTGGCACAGAGAGACAGGAAACACAGGGATAAATACACTGGGGAAAACAAGCGACACCTGGAGGGGGTGGAGACAATAACAAGGACAGGTGAAACAGATCAGGGTGTGACAGATGGAACCTCCACCAAACAGCACCCCGTGACCACATTACGAACGCACCGATAGGCTAGTCACCATTTCCTATTGCAATGACACCCAACATATGATTTACTCACTGACAGCCAGTACATTATGGACACACTGACAGCCAGTACATTATGGACACACTGACAGCCAATGCACCGTGATATACACACTGACAATTAAAATATTGTGCTATATAGCTACATTTAAACTGAGAAGATCATATGCACCAAAAGTGAATATACGGTAATATATTCACTGACAGGTATAACAGCCAACCTAGCACAATAAACCCATTGACGGTGAAGTAATATACACACCCTCGTAGTGAACGCATCATAATACACACACCCTCATAGTGAATGCATCATAATATACACACCCTCATAGTGAATGCATCATAATATAGATACCCTCATAGTGAATGCATCATAATATAGATACCCTCATAGGGAATGCATCTTAATATACACACCATCATAGTGAATGTGTCTTAATATACACACCATCATAGTGAATGCATCATAACATACACACCCTCATAGTGAACGCATCATAATATACACATCGTCATAGTGAACGCATCATAATATACACACCCTCATAGTGAATGCATCATAATACACACACCCTCATAGTGAACGCATCATAATACACACACCCTCATAGTGAATGCATCATAATATACACACCCTCATGGTGAATGCATCATAATACACACACCCTCATAGTGAATGCATCATAATATAGATACCCTCATAGGGAATGCATCTTAATATACACACCATCATAGTGAATGTGTCTTAATATACACACCATCATAGTGAATGCATCATAATATACACATCGTCATAGTGAACGCATCATAATATACACACCCTCATAGTGAACGCATCATAATATACACACCGTCATAGTGAACGCATCATAATATATACACCGTCATAGTGAACGCATCATAATATACACACCCTCATTGTGAACGCAGCATAATATACACCCTGACAGCTGCCATGTCACTTAACATGCATACGCACAATGGCGAAGACGAGAGAGTCACTAGATGTCAGCGCTGCACAATGATTTGCCGGGATTGGGAACGGCGGAAAAACCGTCTGCGCTTGGCGTGTGCTGTAAATCACTGGGAGGCTTGTTGACAGACAGTCAGCACACAGCAATCACGTTGTGATTTTTCCCAGTCCCTATCATGTACACCATCACGCAGCTATTCATGCATGTCTGTCAGGGGAAGTCTTGCCTGCGTATCACATGGCACAGGGACATGCTATATGAAGATTATGATGCCCCCCTTAGGTTGATATACATAGTGTATAGTGTTATCATTCTGACCCATTTACATTGCGATAAACCCATGGTCCCACAGTGGACTCGTCCATTGTTATCTATTAAGGCCTACACTATTCTACAATACGAATGGAGATTGATGCCATGCATACTGACTGGATGCAGACACGAGTATAGAACTCGTTCCCCAAAAATATTTTTGGGGGGAGATTTGTTGCATTCGACTTCAGAAATGTTGTGTTGTACCTAAAGCATGGCCCATCTTTGGCTTCCATGGGAATTTGCACGGCTGAGCGCAGCATGGGCTTGCCACCATCAACTGTATGACTGTGTAAAATGATTTGACTGAAGTACTGTGAAATTACATTCTGTAAATGAAACGCTGTAACAGAAATGATCTTACTGAAATGACACGGTCATAATGACGTCACTGAATTGACTGGACTGCAATGGTGTTACTGAAATGACATTACAGAAATCCTGTTACAAGTGGTGTTAATGAAATGACATACTATAAAGCCTGTTAATGAGATAATGAGGCAGAAATCTTGTTACAGAACTGACCAGACATTTATCTTGTTACAGAACTGACCAAACATTTATCATGTTACAGAACTGACCAGACATTTCTTGTTACAGAACTGACCAGACATTTATCTTGTTACAGAACTGACCAAACATTTATCATGTTACAGAACTGACCAGACATTTATCTTGTTACAGAACTGACCAAACATTTATCATGTTACAGAACTGACCAGACATTTCTTGTTACAGAACTGACCAGACATTTCTTGTTACAGAACTGACCAGACATTTATCATGTTACAGAACTGACCAGACATTTATCATGTTACAGAACTGACCAGACATTTATCATGTTACAGAACTGACCAGACATTTATCATGTTACAGAACTGACCAGACATTTATCATGTTACAGAACTGACCAGACATTTATCATGTTACAGAACTGACCAGACATGTATCATGTTACAGAACTGACCAGACATGTATCATGTTACAGAACTGACCAGACATTTATCATGTTACAGAACTGACCAGACATGTATCATGTTACAGAACTGACCAGACATTTATCATGTTACAGAACTGACCAGACATTTATCTTGTTACAGAACTGACCAGACATTTATCTTGTTACAGAACTGACCAGACATGTATCATGTTACAGAACTGACCAGACATGTTTCATGTTACAGAACTGACCAGACATTTATCATGTTACAGAACTGACCAGACATTTATCATGTTACAGAACTGACCAGACATTTATCATGTTACAGAACTGACCAGACATTTATCTTGTTACAGAACTGACCAGACATTTATCATGTTACAGAACTGACCAGACATTTATCATGTTATAGAACTGACCAGACATTTATCATGTTACAGAACTGACCAGACATTTATACTGTTACAGAACTGACCAGACATTTATCTTGTTACAGAACTGACAGGACTGAAATGTCCGTTCCTAAAAAGACTGGGTGCATTGACTAAAAGTCTAGGTCCTCCACTTCCATTTCTATGTGTATTTTTCTCATCCCCCTCTCCCATGCCCATTCTCCTCTCTCCTTCCTTGTGTGCTCCTCTTAATCGCAGGGTGAAGAGGGAACAGCTGGGCCCACACGACTGGTTGTCTATGCCCGTGCCCGCTGGCCAGACGTGGCTGGTAGTGCCCGGCCTGGAGCCCCAGACAGCCTACCAGTTCAGTGTCCTTGCGCAGAACAAGTTGGGCACGGGCCCCTTCAGCGAGGTCGTCACTGTGAACACACTGGGTGGGTATTACGGTATTCACCTCTGACTTATGACCTATTGGACTGGGGAAGAGAGCCAAGCGTAAGGGACATTACCTGGCGGGCACATGACACAACTGTGTGGTGTGATTGCAAGATGCATTGAGAATGAATTGAATGATGTGTGGTTTTGTTGTTAATAGTGATGTAGGTACTGGTGTTGGTTGCAGCAGATGTAGTAGTAATGTTTTGTGGTTTTAAAAGTTGACTAGACTTTCGAAATAACTAATACCAACAATTGCAGTTGTGGGCCACTACTACTGCATTTAAATACAGCTCTCTAACCCCTCATCTTTTTCCATCTCTCTCTCTCTCTCTCTCTCTCTCTCTCTCGCGCTCTCTCGCTCTGTGTGTGTCCAGTATTTCCTATAAGTACCCCTGAACCATTGGTGCTGCTTACCCCACCGCGGTGCCTCACAGCCAATCGGACGCAGCAGGGTGTCCTGCTCATGTGGATTCCGCCGGCCAACCACACTGCTCCGATCGAGCGCTACGTCATGGAGTTCCGTCTGGGGGAGAGGTGGGACATCCTTGATGACGCCATCACCGCCGGAGAGACCGAGCTGTTAGCCAGAGACCTCATTCAGGTAACTAGCCTAATGTATATACACTGCTTCATACGGAGAACGAGCTGCTAGCCAGAGACCTCATTCAGGTAACTAGCCTAATGTATATACACTGCTTCATACGGAGACCAAGCTGCTAGCCAGAGACCTCATTCAGGTAACTAGCCTAATGTATATACACTGCTTCATACGGAGACCGAGCTGCTAGCCAGAGACCTCATTCAGGTAACTAGCCTAATGTATATACACTGCTTCATACGGAGACCAAGCTGCTAGCCAGAGACCTCATTCAGGTAACTAGCCTAATGTATATACACTGCTTCATACGGAGACCGAGCTGCTAGCCAGAGACCTCATTCATCTAGCTTACTCTATATACACTGTTTTATGCAGAATGGCAGATGGCCAGTTATCCGCAGGGCTGGTGTGGGCGCACGCTTTGGTTCCAGTCAAGCTCATTAACACACCTTGATCCAAGACTATGGTTATGACTATGATGATTGGGGATGGGAGTCAGTTGTAGAAAGAAGTATGTTCTTCAAAGAAAACCACTATTTAACATTATATTACAACAATAATTGTATCTTCCTTGTCAGACCCGAATCTGTCTGATATCTCAATGAGGTCATAAAAAGTTTTAGGATGCATCTCCAATGGTACCCTATTTCCTATTTGTGGTCCACTACTTTTGACCAGTGGCCCATAAGGCACTGATCAAAAGATATGCACTATATAGGGAATAGGGTACCATTTGGGACATATCCTGAGTCTTATGTAAGCACACCATCTGGGGAGAGTTATATGTTAAATTA
This sequence comes from Oncorhynchus kisutch, assembly GCF_002021735.2. Taxonomy (NCBI): domain Eukaryota; kingdom Metazoa; phylum Chordata; class Actinopteri; order Salmoniformes; family Salmonidae; genus Oncorhynchus; species Oncorhynchus kisutch. The sequence goes on along the minus strand of NC_034179.2, from coordinate 41,891,753 downwards.
TAGACATTTATTTTCCCACCAACATTGAAAAAAATCCATATTCTTTTGTTGTATGTCGGATTGCGCTCCTGGCGTGAAGTGTTTACTCTCATTCTAACCATCAGTAACAGGATGCATCCCAAATTGCACCCTATTTCCTTTATAGTGCACTACTTTTGTCCAGGTCCAAAGTAGTATACTTTATACCATATCAGCACTATAAATATAATAGGGTGCCATTTGGGATGTAGACACATTCTATGCAGGTACATTATTCTAGCTTGACTCCCAACACCCACTCACACTTCTCTATCATGTTTCACATTTAGCAGTACAATTCACATTTAGCAGCACAATGTAGCACAGTTCTGAAGCTGGCTTTTTACTCCAGCTATTGAGGTAATTGGACCACAAGGGACCGTGTATTTGGGGCTCTGTCTCCCTCTTCTTCAGTAACATACTGTTAGATGTGACACGTTTTCATGTCCACTTTGACAGGTCCATTTCCTTGTGGTTTCCGTCCTAAAACAAACAAACTTTGGTTTCTTTTTTGTGAACAATAGTTTTTATTGACTGTAAGAAGTCTTACATGAATGACAGTATACAACTTTAAACAGATGTTGCACACACACACACACACACACACACACACACACACACACACACACACACACACACACACACACACACACACACACACACACAAAAGCATGTATCTATATTTTATTGCATGAAATGTATCCGCTATCATTTCCTATGATCAACAATAACATTTGAACATCAGATCGTCAGTTACTAACTATCAACGGGAAAAATTTACACACCAAAATTTTGCCCTTCGGACAAGATACCCTCATGGCTATCCAACTCAACAGATTCTCTATTTCCCGAGCGGATAGGACATCGGATTCAGGGAACTCCAGAGGGGGAGGAGTTTGTCTCTTCATCAACAGCAAACGGTGTGCAGACTCGGAAGTCTCTACCTAATTGTTTACCCATCTTGGATTACCTGATGGTCAAATGCAGACCCTTCTACTGCCAGAGAGAGTTTTCAGCTGTTATTGTGAGTGCTGTATATATTCCACCTCAGGACAACAACAAGCTGGCACTTGACAAACTGTACGAGGCTATAAATAAGTAGGAAACCATGCAGCAGGAGGCTGCTTTTCTTGTTGCTAGTGATTTTAATTTCTGCATCACCAAGACACACAGTGGTGTAGTGCAGTTTTTTTAATGTAATGGAGCACCATCATTTCTCAAAGTTTGTAGGCTACTGACAGATCTAGCGTATTGAATATCATTGTACAATAGGCCTATGCATGAAATGCATCATCCAATTGCAACGTCTGCCTAATGCCCACACATATTGTCTCAAGAAAATGCTATATTTTGAATATCCTCAAACACCAAGTTAGGCATACTTAATCTCTTAAATAGGCCGTCATCACTGTCAAACGTGAATGAAAATTCTTTACGTTTTACCTGTGAAAGGTCAAACTGTATTTGCAAGCCAATCATTTGATCTCAATCAGTTTCATGAGGATATGCATTTAGATCTTCTTGAATGAGAATTAAAGCAGATGGTGTTAAAAAATAAAGAATAGAATTGTAGGCTTATTTTGTTTCAATCAAAACATGTATCCTGCCTGGTGGCGCGCGCTGAGTTTTAGCCACATGAGATTTTATACTATTCAGCTTCAGATAAGAAATGACTGAGGTGTATTTATTGTCCTACTAGTATATGCTATTCTTTTCAGTTCCGTTATGTAAAATACTAACTAATCATTATGTGATCTTGCAAGACAGACTTTGATTCCGCTCTGATCTAACTTTACTAAACATGCACAATTGTAAGAAGTGATCATCTTCTATTTGTAGTAATAATACAATAGTTGAACAGTTTTGAACAAATACATTTCTTCCGAAATGAAGGAAAAGTGAGAGAGAGAAAGGTTGTCATTTTTTTCAGTTTCACTGACTTAGCTAGAAAATGCAGCTAGTTTAGCCTACTCAAAACACCCTGCTCAAACAGAGGAACACTGGAACTCTTCCAATACAAGGTATGCTTTTGGTTTTACTCATTTATTGCCACCAATCCCTGCCTTTGTAAGTGCTAAACTGCTTACTGACTGTACACTGTAACATTACTGCATGATTGAAGTGACAGGGAGGAAACCACCTTTTATCTACCTATAGGCTGCTATAGCGTACATGTTTATTTAGTTTGTCATTCTATCGTTTTCATGACATTTTTGTCGTAATTAAAAATAATGTATTTAGAATTTATCAGAATATATTTAGATGCATCACTGACATTGTCCCCACAATGAAGGTTTGCTGCTTCCCCAATCAAAAGACCCGGATTAACATGACGTGTACACTAAGCTTAAGAAGGACAGAGCTACTGCTCACATGGCTATCACAGCCAACCAAGAGGCTACGACTGAGGACACGAACGCGTAAAATAAGTCCCGCTATGACCACTGTAGAGCCATCAAACAGGTAAAAGGACAATATCGGAAACAAGGTGGAATCCTATTACACCGGCTCTGACACCCAACTCAGAGCCGGTAGTACAATCAGTACTATAAGGACTACAAGTACAATAAGGACTACAAGGAGTCCCTAGCCATGATCTGCCCAATGATACCTCTCTACCAGTCGAACTCCATGCACATTTGTTTTTATGCACACTTCGACGAAAACAACACAGAGCCCTGCATGAGGGCCCCGTTGATTCGGATGATCTCTCTGGGTGATCTCTTTTTCCGAGGCTGATGTGAGTAAGGGTAAATACTTGTAAGGCCGCAGGGCCAGACATTATTCTGGGGCGTGTCCTCAGGGCTTGTGCAGACCAGCTGGCAGGGGTCTTCACAGACATTTTGAGCCTCTCCTTGTCTCAATCCCCACATTTCAGAGTTACTACCATCATTCCTATTCCCAAAAACTCTATGGCATTCTGCCATCCTAGCACTCGCATCTGTAATAATGAAGTGCTTTGAAAGGCTGGTCATGGCTAGGATTGCAGAATTATGTGACCTTTCAATAAATTCCCTGGTTTTCCTGAAATCCTGTTTGGAGGATTCTGTATTTCCTGCTTATTCCGTACTGATTCCGGGAATCTTCCAACTGGGATTTAGGGAAAACCAGAGATTTTTTTTTTGAAAGTTCCCTGATTTTGCAACCCTAGTCATGGCACACATCAACTCCATCCTCCCAGACAACCCACTCCAATTTGATCCACAGATGATGCACTCAATACTGCCCTCTCCCACCTAGAAAAGAGTCACATATATGTGAGGATGCTGTTTATCGACTACAGCTCAGCGTTCAACACCGTAGTGTCCTTCAAGCTCGTCACCAATCTCAGGACCATTGGACTGAACACCCCGCTCTGCAACAGGATCCTGGACTTCCTGATAGGCCAACCCCAGGTGGTAAGAGTGGTCAACAACACCTGCACACCATGCTAACCCTCAACTAGGGGGCTCCCAGGGGTGTGTGCTTAGCCCCCACCTTTACTCTCTGTTCACTCACAACTGTAAGGCCGAGCACGACTCCAACTCCATCATCAAGTTTGCTGACGACACGACGGTGGTTTTCCTGATTATTGATTATATTTATTTCTACCACCATGCTGCTGTTAATTGATTATTGATTTCCATTGACATTAGTATCTATCTATTTTTCAGATACTGGTCACAAAAACTCCTGTTTACATGCATATATTACCATTAGTATATAACCATAAGCATTTATATATCACCGCTACCAGTCACTCTTCAGCCCCACTCACACCCCTTGACTTTTCCCACATTTTGTTGTGTTGAGGAGTCCGCATGCTTCCCCTCCGGAACTGTTTGTGCATACAGTACCTGTTACGGCTCTCTTCTATCTCCTCCTCTGACGAAGAGGTAGAACAAGGATCGGACCAAAATGCAGCGTGGTTAAATCGAGACATCTTTAATGACGATAAATACGAAACATACAAAAACAACAAATGGAAAATATGAAAACCTAATACAGCCTGTCTGGTGACAACTAACACAGAGACAGGAACAATCACCCACAAAATACACAGTGAAACCCCAGCTACCTAAATATGGTTCCCAATCAGAGACAACGAGAATCACCTGACTCTGATTGAGAACCGCCTCAGGCAGCCAAACCTATGCTACACCCCTACTCAGCCGCAATCCCAATGCCTACAAAACCCCAATACGAAACACAACAAAATAAACCCATGTCACACCCTGGCCTGACCAAATATATAACGAAAACACAAAATACTATGACCAAGGCGTGACAGTACCAGTCAAAAGTTTGGACACACCTACTCATTCCAGGGTTTTTCTTTATTTTTACTATTTTCTACATTGTAGAATAATAGTAAAGACATCATAACTATGAAATAACATATATGGGATCATGTAGTATCCACAAAAGTGTTACATCAAAATATATTTTATATTTGAGAATCTTCAAATAGCCAGCTATATATGACAGCGTTGCACACTCTTGGCATTATCTCAACCAGCCTCATTAGGTAGTTACCTGGAATGCATTTAAATTAACAGGTGTGCCTTGTTAAAAGTTAATTTGTGGAATTTCTTTCCTTAAATGCGTTTGAGCCAATCAGTTGTGTTGTGACAAGGTAGGGGTGGTATACAGAAGATACCGCCACAGGAAAGTTACCTCTGCTGCAGAGGATATTTTCATTAGAGTTACCATCCTCAGATTGCAGCCCAAATAAATGCTTCACAGAGCTCAAGTAACAGACACATCTCAACATCAAATGTTCAGAGGAGACTGAGGGAATCAAGTCTTCATGGTCAAATTGCTGCAAAGAAACCACTTCGAAAGGACACCAATAAGAAGAAGAGACTTGCTTGGGCGAAGAAACACGAGCAATGGACATTAGACCAGTGGAATTCTGTCAATTGGTCTGATGAGTCCAAATTTGAACGTTTTGGTTCAAACCGCCATGTCTTTGTGAGACGCAGAGTAGGTGAAGGAATGATCTCAGCATGTGTGGTTCCCACCATGAAGCATGGAGGAGGAGGTGTGATGGTGTGGGGGTGCTTTGCTGGTTACACTGTCAGTGATTTATTTGGAATTCAAGGAACACTTAACCAGCATGGCTACCACAGCATTCTACAGCACTACGCCATCACATCTGGTTTGCGCTTAGTGGGATTATCATTTGTTTTTCAACAGGACAATGACCCAACACACCTCCAGGCTGTGTAAGGGTGATGGAGTGCTGCATCAGATGACATGGCCTCCACAATCACCCAACCTCAACCCAATTGAGATGGTTTGGGATGAGTTGGACCGCAGAGTGAAGTAAAAGCAGCCAACAAGTGCTCCGCATATGTGGGACCTCCTTCAAGACGGTTGGAAAAGCCTTCCGGGTAAAGCTGGTTGAGAGAATGCCAAGAGTGTGCAAAGCTGTCATCAAGGTGACTACTTTGAAGAATATACAATATAAAATGTATTTTGATTTGTTTAACACTTTTTTGGTTGCTACATGATTCCATATGTGTTATTTAATAGTTTTGATGTCCTCACTATTGTTCTACAATGTAGAAAATTGTACAAATAATGAAAAACCCTTGAATGGTAGAGTAGACTGGTACTGTATATTATGACAAAATGTTGTGATGTTTTGGTCTTCGGCAAGGTTTTTTTGGGCTGTTCGTGCACAAAACATTTTTTCTCGAGGCAAGCCGAAGTTCGGAGCCGAAGTCTACGCCCCTTCGTCGTAGAGATTTTTCAATTAAGTGTTTGTTGTCATTCAACGATAGACAACTTGTTTTCATGCAAATAAAATATTCGAGAAATTCTGCACCAAACATCTTTGTTAGATATAAAATTGTGTGACTTAAATCTCCTCTTCAAAAACATAAATTAATGACATACTTCTTGAGTTAGCTTAGATTCATTCTGACTATTTTGAGGAAGTGTATACTGGCTACAGCGTCTCAAGATGGACAAACAGTACTATTGATGCTTTTTAAAATGTTCAAGCAAAGGTCTTTCAAGGGAGTATGCGAGTACACTCGTTCTGTTCGCCTCGCCAAACAATTTTTTTTGTCAACGATCTACACCAAATACTTGATTGTCAAAGTGGAAGAAGAAATCAAACAAGTTGAATTTTTTTATGGAAAATAAAACACATATCTTGATTAGATAAGTTTTTAAAAAACCTGAGTTTGAATGTTAGAATAATATTTGGCAGTGATTACAGCTGTGAGTCTTTCTTGGTAAGTCTCTAAGTACTTTGCACACCTGGATTGTACAATATTTTCCCATTATTATTTAAAGAATTCTTCAAGCTCTGTCAAGTTGGTTGTTGATCTTTGCTAGACAGTCATTTTCAAGTCTTGCCATAGATTTTCAAGACAATTTTAAATCAAAAGTGTGACTAGGCCACTCTGGAACATTCAATGTCCTTTTGGTAATAACTGTGTATATTTGGCCTTGCGTTTTAGGTAATTGTCCTGCTGAAAGGTGAATTTATCTTCCAGTGTCTGGTGGAAAGCAGACTGAACCTAGGATATTGTGCTAATCTCTGTTCTGTTTCTTTCATTTAAAAAAAAAACTCCTTAGTTCTTGCCTATGTCAAGCGTACTCATAACATGATGCAGCCACAACCATGCTTGAAAATATGAAGTGGTACTCAGTGATGTCTTATGTTGAATCTTCCCAGAACATAACACTTTGAATTCAGGACAAAAATTGAATTTCTTTGCCACATTTTTTTGCAGTATTACTTTAGTACCTTATTGCAAACAGGATGCATGTTTTGGAATATTTTTATTCTGTACAGGCTTCCTTTTTACTCTGTAATTTAGTGCTTCTGGAAAGTATTCAGAAGCCTCCACTTTTGTTGGGTTACAGCCTTATTCTAAAATGTATTCAATCTACACACAATACCCCATAATGACAGGTGTTAATGACAGGTGACACTTATGGATACAGATAGCACCTTCGTTTCCACACAGCAATGCTGCCCATGACCGCTGATGCGTGTGTGTGACTCTCTGTCTTAGGAGGCATGGTATGAGTTCCGGGTCATGGCGGTCATGGAGGAGCTGGTCAGCGAGCCCAGTAACACAGTTGGAGTATCCAGTACAGGTGAGTGAACAACACACCTCTGCATACACATACAAGTCTATGGACACGCCTTTATCACACAGCACATGTCTAAAATGAGAGAGACACAGGCATGGGATGGGGCAAGTTGCAGACTAAAATGTTGATATGGCAGACTTGTAAAGCTTTAAAACAAAACAAAGTCAATCGGAAATAATTTGAAGGGTCCATGTTTAAAAAATAAATAAATACTTAAATATAAAAGAGTATTGCCCAATGCAGGCATACTTCTAGTCTGGTCCCAGAACTGTTTATACTGTCTTGCCAACTCTTATGTGTCAACACAGCACAAACACATCTGGGACCAGAGATTGGGACTGTGAGCAACTGTGAAGGCATCACCAGAGCAGCAAAAAAATCACAAGAGCAGCAAAAGATTCACGAGAGCTTACGTCCTAATATTGGAAGTACTTTACCGCCCCCTCCTGATGAAGTAGGTGCACTACAGCATCAGATTGTTTTAAACAATATTTGGAAAGTCATTTAAAAATATTTTTAAATCACCTTTATTTAACCAGGTAGGCTGGTTGAGAACAAGTTCTCATTTACAACTGCGACCTGGCCAAGATAAAGCAAAGCAGTGCGATACAAACAACACAGAGTTACACATGGAATAAACAAACGTACAGTCAATAATACAATAGAAAAAGTCTATATACAGTGTGTGCAAATGAGGTAGGATAAGGGAGGTAAGGCAATAAATTGGCCATAGTGGCGAAATAATTACAATATAGCAATTAAACACTGGAGTGATAGATGTGCAGAAGATGAGTGTGCAAGTAGAGATGGTGATGAGGAAGTTGGATGGCCTATTTACAGATGGGCTATGTACAGGTGCAGCGATCTGTGAGCTGCTCTGACAGCTGGTGCTTAAAGTTAGAGAGGGAGATATGAGTCTCCAGCTTCAGTGATTTTTGCAGTTCGTTCCAGTCATTGGCAGCAGAGAACTGTAAGGAAAGGCAGCCGAAAGAGGAATTGGCTTTGGGGGTGACCAGTGAAATATACCTACTGGAGCGCGTGCTACAGGTGGGTGCTGCTATGGTGAAAAGTGAGCTGAGATAAGGCGGGGCTTTACCTAGCAGAGACTTATAGATGACCTGGTGCCAGTGGGTTTGGCAACGAATATGAAGCGAGGGCCAGCCAACGAGAACATACAGGTCGCAGTGCTGAGAAAACGGATGGCACTGTGATAGACTGCATCCAATTTGCCAAGTAGAGTGTTGGAGGCTATTTTGTAAATTACATCGCCAAAGTCAAGGATCGGTAGGATAGTAAGTTTTACGAAGGTATGTTTGGCAGCATGAGTGAAGGATGCTTTGTTGCGAAATAGGAAGCCGATTCTAGATTGAATTTTGGATTGGAGATGCTTAATGTGAGTCTGGAAGGAGAGTTTACAGTCTAACCAGACACCTAGGTATTTGTAGTTGTCCACACATTCTAAGTCAGAACCGTCCAGAGTAGTGATAATGGACGGGTGGGCAGGTGCAGGCAGCGATCGGTTAAAGAACATGCATTTAGTTTTACTTGCATTTAAGAGCAGTTGGAGGCCACGGAAGGAGAGTTGTGTGGCATTGAAACTCATCTGGAGGTTAGTTAAGACAGTGTCCAAAGAAGGGCCAGAAGTATACAGAATGGTGTAGTCTGCATAGAGGTGGATCAGGAGAATCATCAGCAGCAAGAGCGACATCATTGATGTACACATAGAAAAGAGTCGGCCCGAGGATTGAACCCTGTGGCACCCCCATAGAGACTGCCAGAGGTCCGGACAACAGGCCCTCCGATTTGACACACTGAACTCTGTCTGAGAAGTAGTTGGTGAACCAGGTGAGGCAGTCATTCGAGAAATCAAGGCTGTTGAGTCTGTCGATAAGAATGTGGTGATTGACAGAGTCGAAAGCCTTGTCCAGGTCGATGAATACAGCTGCACAGTATTGTCTCTTATCGATGGCAGTTATGATATCGTTTAGGACCTTGTCTGGCTGAGGTGGCTGAGGTGCACCCATGACCAGCTCGGAAACCAGATTGCATAGCGGAGAAGGTACGGTGTTATTCGAAATGGTCGGTGATCTGTTTGCTAACTTGGCTTTCAAAGACCTTAGAAAGGCAGGGTAGGATAGATATAGGTCTGTTGCAGTTGGGTCTAGACTGTCTCCCCCTTTGAAGAGGGGGATGACCGCGGCAGCTTTCCAATCTTTGGGGATCTCAGACGATACGAAAGAGAGGTTGAACAGGCTAGTAATAGGGGCTGCAACAATTTTGGCAGATACATTTAGAAAGAGAGGGTCCAGATTGTCTAGCCTGGCTGATTTGTAGGGGTCCAGATTTTGTAGCTCTTTCAGAACATCAGCTATCTGGATTTAGGTGAAGGAGAAGCGGGGGGGACTTGGGCAAGTTGCTGTGGGGGGTGCAGGGCTGTTGACCGGGGTAGGGATAGCCAGGTGGAAAGCATGGCCAGCCGTAGAAAAATGCTCAATTCTCAATTATCACGGGTTTATCGGTGGTGACAGTGTTTCCTAGCCTCAGTGCAGTGGGCAGCTGGGGGGAGGTGCTCTTATTCTCCATTTAGTGTCCCAGAACTTTTTGGAGTTGCAGGATGCAAATTTCTGTTTGAAAAAGCTAGCCTTTGCTTTCCTAACTGCCTGTGTATATTGGTTCCTAGTCATGCTGAAGGATGTTATTTCAAATACAGTGATATAGTAAAAAAAACTACAATTCTCCCCATGATAAAATGAGGAGGGTGGGAACATATCCTCTATCGAGTCCTCTCGAGTCTGTGTTCACGAAAGGAAAGTAGATAAGGAAAGGAGATGAGGAAAGGAATTGACTCATGAGTTTTGGAATGCATTCCCTTGACTCAGTCAGGTCCTATGGGGAGCTGCATCAATCCAGCAGAGTTTCCAAATCCATTTCCATTAAGTGTGTTTGGGTGTATCGATCGCTATAAGGCCATAAATGATGAGTCGCAGAATCAGGTGAATTGGACAGCCAGTTGCTGTGGTGATTGGCAGGGGCCTGCCAGGGACACACACACACATACGCAAACACAAAACACACACAGTTAGTGTGATGACTGGCAGTAGCCTGCCAGATTCGACCTGCCCTGTAGATGTCAGGCCCTCCCTTTAGTAATCAGCTACAAGCCTAGTTCAAAGGCTATGTAGAGTTACTTGAGTAATTTACACATAATGTAATGTTTTTTGCTCACAATAAATGCAGGTTTAAAGGCTAGCCTGGAAGTATTTGTTTTCAATATACCTATATACCTATTATTGTGTGTTGATGTCAGTCACAGTATTGTTTTGAGTCAAACACCTCTGCCCCCCCATAACTCTCTCACTCGCCCCCCTCCTCTGCCTCAGACTTCTTCCCGCCCCCGGAGATGGTAGATGAGGGGGGACTGACGCGGCCGGTGGTGGCTGGCATCGTGGCCACTGTCTGTTTTCTGGCGGCCGCCGTTCTCTTCAGCACACTGGCAGCTTGCTTCGTCAACAAACAACGCCGACGCAAGCTCAAGAGGAGGAGAGGTGAGACACATACAGTATAGACACACACAAGGATTCACAGACAGACTCACATAGACATGATTTGATAGCTCTCTATCGACATCTCATTGAACTGACATTGATGGCATTGATACATTAATGATGTCTTATTCTGTGTCCCCCACCTCTTTTTCAGACCCCCCTCTCTCGATAACACACTGCAGAAAAAGCATGGAAACTCCGTAAGTAACCCAAGTAACCCAACAATGCTTTCATTTTTTCCCCCTCCTTCGCTGCAAATGATGCAAATCAAGGCTAGGGTGCACTGTATCACAATGGAAGGCTTCTTACACACACCCATCAAATAGAGAAAGCCTATTGGAAGGACCACCAATTACTGGCCAACGATTGGCCAAATATTGATGGACAGGGGGCTGTCACTGTTTAACTAGCTATTACCCATAGTTCATCTCAGCAAAACCAATACTTGGTCTTTAACGGTCTAATTTTGAACCAACACATTCTCAATTCTAATCTGAGATAGTTATCGTGTACGGTAAAATTTCTATATATTGAAAAATAAAACTGATATTCTAACAAAATTGACCAAATTAAAAATAAATGTGGCAGACCCTGGAGAAAAACATATTTGTCTACCTGTTTTCTATAATGTAATTTTAATAGACTAGTAACTAGTAGAGCTGAGCTTGTACACATGCGTGCGTATGTCACGGCCCAGAAACTTAAATCCATCGTTATTGACCTTGTTTTCCTAATTACAGTTGTTTCCCTAACTACAGTTGGATTGAAACATCAATACTCCAGGGTCACAGAAAGGTTGTCACGACCGTGTTCACAAACATTGACTACCAAGTCTTTGTGTGCGACCGAAATGACACCCTATTCCCGATATAGTGCATTACTTTTAACCAGAGTCATATGGGGGCTCTGGTCAAAAGTAGTGCACTATAAAGGGAATGTGATGCCATTTGAGACATAGGCCAAGTCTTTTAGTAGCAAAACAAAACAACCCTACATGGAGACATCAATAAAAAAATCCCTCACATGAAATGCAGAACATTTGATCATTATTTGAGGGTGGCGCTTCAGATATCTGACAGAATATTGGATTGGAGAAATGTTTCTTGCTCAGTTCTCTCAGGGTCTTATTTGGCTCATGTGGCCTCATTAAAATAGCATCTTAATTGCATAGATTCTCTTTCTTACACTCATTCCTTCTCTGGGCTTTGAGGACTGAACAAGAATACACCATAGAGCTCCATTCCAATCTGTTTTCCTCCAATCTATATCTGCTTTGCTCCAATCTATATCTGTTTTGCTCCAATCTATATCTGTTTTGCTCCAATCTATATCTGTTTTGCTCCACTCACTGTTTTTACAGAGCATGTTTTGTTGATCTCCTGGTGTGACGGTACAAACATTGCAACACGATGGACAACCACATTTTAGGGGAAGATAATATTTTTTGTCTGTAAAGTTATGTTGTTTTGAGTGTCATTTGAGAGGTAAAAACATAAGCAAAGGTAGGTATCCGATTTGTCACCATAGCCTGTTATTTTTCCAAAAGCTTCCACTTGATTCGGTTGTCTGTCTTTAGCCCACGTCTAGGGGCTCCTTTTGACCCCTTTCTCACTAAAGTGCCAACCCGGACGGTACTGTCCTGGCTTGGATGTTTTTCTTTCACATTGTCCCATCCAGCACAGTTTCAGCAACTATGGTGGATGTGTAACCAGGCAAGCCCAGTAGAGCATGGCTCGGGTTGACATGGCTCGGGTTGGCATGGCTCGGCTCAGTAGTCGTGTGAAAAGGGCAATAGGGTATCAAGTCCAACGTTTTAGGAACATCAAACCAGTTTTAGGCTATTTTGTATAATCCACCCTAGATGAAGTGCAATGATAAATCAGACCACTAGGGAGGACACAAGAGCTAACATGATATAGCAAATCCATATCTGAAGTCCATGGATAAAATATGACCTCCTGTGAAAGCTATGATCAGAGACCAGCTCCAGATACTGAAAGGGGTTAAATCCCTCTCTCGCTCTCTCCCTGTGTTAGAATTGGTGTAGGATTAAATTGCCCGTAGACACTGATCTTGGGTCAGTTTAGCATTTACCCCAACAATGGTTAAGATTAGGATTGGGGAAGGGGAAGTTGATGCTAGATCTGTACCAACAGGAAACTTCACACCATAACGTAAGTATTCAGCCAGGACTATGTTCTGTTCTGTCCCCTATCTCCTCTATGCTCACTTTGTCGATGACTATAGGTTAGCGGAGGCTGTGGCTGAAAGGCTGCGGTTGAAAAGTGGCTCACTGGCAAAGTACGGCTGGTACATGTGAGTTTCTATGACAATAAGCCCCCGGGGCGAGGGTCTTGATATTCTTTTGCCTGATGAGCAGCATCGGTGGCAAAATGCGCCGCATCATGTGTACAGGTGCACATTTACCATGTGGTGAATGTTGCGCTTACACATGGAGCTAACCCCTCCTCCTCTCCCCCTTTCCCATGATGCAGTATTAAAGGCACAACTACGGCAAGGATGATTTCGGCCCGTCGCGTGTTGACTTTTCTTCTCAGTAGACAAAAAATATCCGTAGGATACTTTTTTCATTATTTCTCTTTTCTACCCTGATGTTGTTCTTTGATCTTTGTCGAGAATACTTTTTTTGGCGCTAGCAGAAACTTGAGCTGTAAACAAATCCAATTGAAGTTTACCATGGTAAAAAAAAACATGCATGCTGTGAATGATGTTTCCTAGCTGGCTATTTTCATTTGGACCCAGGGGCTTCCCTCATGCTTCTTTCCACCTGGCTTTACTACCCATGCTTCCGTGGCAGGCACTTTACTCTGCTCAGCAGTTTACCATGGTACACTGAAACAGTTTACTTATCAATGTTATCATGGAGAGATTTTTCAACTTTTCCCCACACTTCAAAAGAACAACGGACCAAACTGCTGACTGAGCCTAATTCATTTTAAAAAAAAATTTTATCTCTTGTTCTTGAATGAATTATTATTTAATTATAACCCCTCTTTTTTTGTCTGTTTTCTTCTCCCAGTTCTAATAACTGCAACCTTTGATGACTTTTGGATATGGCTTTTGATGATTTACACACCGTGTCAAGCAGCAGCACTCTCTTGTATTGGATGATCCTATTAGTTTTGCAATATGCAGTACTCATCATCAACAACATTGCATACTTTCCAACCACTTGTCAATAAAGTGAAAGTGAAGGAGTTTGCATTGACTGACTATGGAAATGCACTTGAACGTTATCCTCCAAATCTCTTTTGTCACTGTTGAACCATGTAAGAGTTGAACATAGTCACAGCAAATAGAGAACAGAAGTACAAAAACATCCATGCTTAATGCATTGTTGTCAGTGTGCTATTTTTTATCCGATACCCCATTTTACATGGAGGCCAAGCTGTCATTACTGGTGTCTGTAAATGTTGACCCAAGCCAATTGCACTCCAGCTCACTACATAGAGTAATAGAACGTACTTCAATGACAGAGCCTCCCAACGGTGTTGCACTAAAAGTGATGTTAAACCTCTTCTGACTCTAACAATAGAGCATAGGTGCTAAGACATGCAACTAAGAAATTGCTGTTATGTTTTTGGTACCACTTCATCGTATGTGTCTGTTCTACAGTTAAATCAATTACTAAACTATCTCCTACTACTAACTAGTAAATTGTGTCAGCAGTTACATGTACACACCATGCTGATGTTAACGTAACAGCTGTATCCTTTCCACTTGCTCTTAATCAGTTAAATATACTGCTTTGCTTACTCCATTCCACCAATATGAAATATTAACTGCCGATAGGTTTAGGGTTGAAAGTACAAAAGGGGAATGTCTCCCAGAAGTCATAGGAACAAAGGTGTGCATGTGCTGCTACCAAAGTCAGACAGAGGGTAGGGATACCCCCGTTCCCTCTGAAATGCATGACTTCCACAGTACTCAGTATTTCTTCCTGTCATGTGTGGGTTTCTAATTGTACGCTGTATGACTGTGCCTAATAAATGGAGAACTTGTCAGACGTGCACCGGCCAAATCTCTTCTTGTATCTCTCGCTCCTTCCCTGTCTTCTCTTTTCCCCTCTGTTTGTTTCTGGCTCTTGCTCTATATTTCTCTCTGTCCTCTCCTCTCCTTTCTCTGTCTTGCTTACACCCTTTTTGCTTTCTACTTATGTTTCTCTGACTCAGCTTCTCGTCATCGTTCTCCTTCCTTTTCTTAGTATCTTCCTCATGCCCCTGTTTCTCTGACTCTCTCGTTCTCCCCCTTTCTCTGTCTTTGTATCTCTCTCCATTTTTCTCTCCCTACCCAGCCTTTTATTCTGGACTCTCTCACACCCTCTGTCTCTCCCTGTTTTTCTTTCTCTCTTTCCCTCCTCTTTCTTCTCTCTCTCTCGCTTTCTGTGTTTGGACATGTGGAAGCTCTGGAGCCTCATTGACTGCATTCCTCCTCCTCCCTCTTCTCCCCTCTTTCTCTTCCTTCTCTTCCCGTCTCTGTTGTTTTTTCCACCGCAGGACTCCTCTTAGCCCCTTGCCCGGCATAGAGCCCTACAGCGAGGGGCAAGACGCCAGCAGCTACCGGCCCCCGCCCTCCAGCCCTCAGTGAGTGTGGCTACCTGCACCTTGTTCAGCCCGCCCCTCAGTCAGTATGCTGCTGGCTGGCTTGGCCGCATGCTTCCTGTGCTGGGCACGGTCACACGCCGGTTCGAGCAATTGGGGCCCTAAGCACCTTCGCGGTCCACTCACAGGAGCTGCAAAATGATTTAAAAATTACAGCTGTAAAAAGATATGCACTAAGCAACCTACCTGGGGTCATAGTGTTTTATAGTCTCCAGAGATGTCATAGTCTTAGGTGTCCAGCTGGGGGTGATGTGTGTACAGCATTGTCGGGTACAACGTGCCCTTCTTTGAGAAACCTGTTAAGCTGAATTTAAATACATTCAAATTGGGATGAAAGCCCTAGATCCCGATATCTCAGATTTTTTCCTGAAATTGATCAAATAGCAATTTGAACCAGTACGATTAATGGTATCCCCTGAGGCGTGCACAAACGTAGCGCGATATTAGCCGGGACTGACAAGGATTTTCAGATTCAGGGAAAAAAAGGCATCTGACTCGCGATCAGACTGCTCCAAACTCTAATTGACATATAAGCCACGGCATGTGGTGTACCTACAGTCAATATAAATAATGAATTCATAAAAGTGCCTGATTCAACATTGCACAGGAGGCAATGTATTCAGTTCTCCAGAGATGGTAAAAATTGCCCCCGATGTTGACCGCCATGCTGTACATGTAAGATGAAACCACTCCAGTGTTGAGAATGATCCAAAATCCCATTTTGCCTATAATTTGAGTCGACAGCCAACCTCGTCCCATTAAAGGTTTCTACTGGGCGTACATACCCAGAATCCTCCTCTCTCTCTTCCCATCTTGTGGGGTTCATTGGTCAGGCTGCTGCTGCTTCTTCTCACGCTGCACCCCCTAACTGCCCTCCTGTACCATGCACCGGGAGTAGCCCATGCTCCGGCCCGACCGGTTTGACCGGTTTAAAACCTAGCACAAGTGGAACAATGGCATTTTAAGTCTGGGATGTATTTGGAAGTCACCGTATGGCATGGCTATACAAAGGGAACAGGTCTGGTGTACAACAACTGGAAAGCAATTGATTTGGTTTATTGATAACATCTAACATTTATTGATAACATCGGCGAGATCGATATTCAAGAGAAGCTGACAGTTATTCACGAATTATGACAATGTGTTATTACTGCCCCATTATCTGTAGCCTTCTTTCCCTGTCAAAGGTGCTAATTACTCCCAGAGTTATTTGATGTCTGGGCTATCCGGCTCCAAAACCAGTTTTAACACATCATTCAAATAACTCTGTGGCAGTTACCAAGACCCACCCATACAGTTTACAAACAAATGCAAGGACAGCACTTTTGACTGAATGAATGTTAGATTAGTCACAGATTGTGACTTTAAACATAGCAAATATGTTTCCCTAAAAATGTTATCATTCAGTACCGGTAACAATTTACTTAAACCGTGCAGGTGTAATGCATTATGGTGCATCATAGGACTTCTTTCATAGCTAGACATATTATAAGCGTATTATAAGACAAGACAAAGGTTCATACAAGCTTATAACAAACATGCATGTTTTCAGTAAAGTGTTACCAAAGTACAAAAATGATTATTTTTACAGCATAGATTTGAGACTTTTGGAAATGTTCATGTGGCTGTCAGCAGTATGTAGTCACACAATACGTAGTGGTTATACGCTGAGTGTACAAAACATTGAGAACAGCTTCCTAATATTGATTTGCATCCCCCCTTTTGCCCTCAGAACAGCCTCGATTTGTCGGGGGATTGACTCTACAAGGTGTCAAAAGCATTCTACAGAGGTGCTGGCCCATGTTGACTCCAATGCTTCCCACGGTTGTGTCAAGTTGGCTGGATGTCCTTTGGGTAGTGGACCATTCTTGAGACACACGGGAAACTGTTGAGTGTGAAAAACCCAGCATTTCCGTTCTTGACACAAACCGGTGTATCTGGCACCTACTACCATACCCTGTTCAAAGGGACTTAAATATTTTGTCTTGCCCATTCACCCTCTGAATGGCGCACATACCCAATCCATGTCTCAACTGTCTCAAGGCTTAAAAACCCTTCTTTAACCTGTCTCCTCCCCTTCACATACACTGATTGAAGTGGATTTAACAAGATACATCAATAAGGGATCAAATATTTCACCTGGTCATTCTATGTCATGGACAGAGCAGGTGTTCATACTGTTTTTTTACACTTAGCGTATGTCAGTTCTAACATAAATACTTAATCCCAGGTCATTTCGCTGTGGTCTCACTAGTTTGTCTCATCTTCAGACAAGCACGTTTTTTTCACTGTTCCTTTGTTGTCATTAACAATAACTGTTTTTGAGGCAGAACGGACAACATACTGTAGAAATCTCCCTCAGGTTGGTATGTCACAAAAAGTCTTAGCTGAATGTACCTTGTGTCCTTCCAGATTGTTTGCAGCCAAGCAGCCCCTGAATCTCTTTGTGACGACCCCACCCCTGCACACCTGATTTTCTCCTGGCAGTTGCGTTGTCACATCCTAGTAGAAACGCCGGCCCTCTTTTCCATGCTTTGCTGTTTTACTCTCAGCTATTCTGTTAGATTCCTTGAAAAGTCAAGTATTTAATTGTTAAGTTTAGTAGCGTATGTGTAATAGTAAGCATACAGCGATGGTGCTCAGGGTACTGTAGACAAGCTCATGGCACAGTACAGAACATACAGTGACATACTAGAGGTGTAATGTTTTATCCCTAAGCACCTGTCATTTTACAGCATGGTATTCAAACCAGAGATGATCAAGAGAACCCTCATGAGGTTGTCACTCTTACATGCATGTATTGCCCTCATCTGCTTTACTGCTAAAATTCATTCTATAACCAGTGTGAATACATCTGTCTCATAATAAATTGAGCGGTGAAAATCTTACCATGAACAATGGCACATTCAGCAGATGCCAAATACTCTATTCAAAAGTGATTTTTATAGAAACAAATAAACAAGCCAGCGTACAGTATAACATTTTATATGTGTATAGATAACATTGCTTCTGATAGCTATTTTCTATGTGTTGAAGTTGTTGATGTAGTTTTAGATGTTATGAACCACATGAGTAGTAGATATTGAATATTTAGCTGGAAGTGTCTTGAATGTGGGTGTGCACTGTGTCCAGTTGAGGCAGATGTGTTTGCCTATGTCACGCACTATACTTGAAGAGCCTGCACCACGACAGACGGTGCCTTCTGCATCTTTCCATACGTAGCAGAGAGCGAGAACGTCATTGTTTTTCAATACGGGTCATCGACTGTCAGTTGCCTTGGAAACTCAGCCCCTCCATTGCCACCGCAGCCATTACAAGCACAGCTAAGCCTTAGTGAACTACTAAAAAGCCTCAGCCTTGCATTGTATTTTGGTACTCAGAATAAAGTATTATTAAAATGGCCTGATTTTGCTCTCTTCTTTTCTGGAAAATGCTTGTTATTCCTCATTTCTTGGTGTAACATAAATACTCTCTTGACTAAATGGTACTTCACATTTCTTCCAAATGAATAAAACCCATACTAATAAAAAACATATAGTCTGATTTCTACAATGATGCCCTTAGAATTGACTATTTTCTAAGTTGATATTCTGAAAATGTTGCCTTACATGCAAAGCACAATTTGAAATTCAGATAACATTTAAATATAGCCACCACAAATACATACAGTGTGAATGAGGCACGAGAGTATGTGGTCCAGGGAAGTTGGAGTAATGACAAGACTTTTTTGGAAAAAATGATGGAAAAAGAGACGGATGCCCACGGCTAAAGATGGTCACCTGAATCCTAAGGATGGCAGTGTCTGGGCAATGGGAATGTGTGGATGGGGTGAGGGCATGTTAGTCATTGCCTCTGGTTGGCTCTATCATAGGTTTATGAAAAGTCAATGGAAATGTCAGGTGGTACTGAAAACACATTAAGCATTGTTATTCCACTGAAATACACTTCAATGTTGTGACTGACTTCACATCAATTACACTACCATGACTGAGAAAAATATACTGCACAATGGAAATGTATTACTCAATCCGACATGATTCGTGATCAGCACAGTCTCCTCAATGAGCTGTTCAAGTGATGCAGTTGAGCAAATGGAATGTTAACAGACAACATAGGTCTGTTAACCATGTACACCAAGGAGACTTTACTCAGTGTATCATCTGACTCCCTACAGTATAACTCAGTAGTGTCTGCATATCAAGTAATGACGTTGCGTAGGAGAGCAGTCCAAAACCCTAAAGTTGCTGCTGCACATGGTCACATGGTCCCTCCATATCCATCCTCTATTCATAACAAAATGATAAACATCCCTGTTTTGTCAGATCAAATCATTGGTGCATGGTAGCAGTGCCTGAAATCCCCAATGGAACTTCAGGCTCAAACTAAACTTGTAACTGCACATAGTCTGATATTTATTTTGTTACCTAAAGCATGGCTCTTTGAAAAGCCTTTTTTTTTGTGGATGAATGGCTTGTCATCTCTTACTGGAGACTTTATTTAATATATTTGATCGTAATTTTCAGCTAAAATGATGCCTGACAGTAAAAGCATCGACTGATGGGCTTAGTTTGGGTGTTTGCCGAGTCAAGTTGAAGGAGGTCGTTGAGCAAACATTGACTAGCCTTCTGTCTTTCCATTTGTTTCTCAGGTCCTCCTCTGGTAAGGTGAGTCCGGAGAGTATGCGTTCCATGGAACCACCATCGGAGGGTTCAGAGGACGGCCATGGCATGAGCATGAAGAAAATCCCTCAGAGTCCTGCGAAGAAGGATGAACTCTCCCTGTACAAGAAAACCAAGCGAGCAATAACAAGCAAAAAGTACAGTGTCTCCAAGTACGAAGCGGAGGCAACCACACCCATCGAGCTGATCAGCCGAGGCCCCGACGGACGCTTCGTCATGGACCCCAGCGACATGGAGATGATGTCTATCAAGCCCAGGCGAATCGAGGGCTTCCCCTTTGTTGAAGAATCGGACCTCTATCCCGAATTCCGCCAGTCGGACGAGGAGAACGACGATCCCGGGCCCATGCCTCCTGTCATGGCAACCCTTCGACCTCACCAGATCTCCCCAATCTCCAGCCAGGAGTCTTACCTGCAACCACCGGCCTACAGCCCCCGCTTCCAGAGGCCCATGGAAGGTATGACCATCATGGAGAGCAGTCGGCTCCAGGCCACGGGGCAGATCCGAGGCTCCCTGCACCACAGAGCCTTCTCCCATGGCCACGGTCACTTCTACGGTTACCTTAGCAGCCCTGGGGAACCCGAGCCTCCACCCCCTTTCTACATGCCTGACACCAGCCCTCTGAGCTCTGTCATGTCATCACCCCCTTACCACACCGAAGGGCCCTTTGGTCACCCTCGCATCCCTGAGGAGATGGGGGAAGGAGATATTCTACACTATGGCGTCTCAAGCTTCCCTCTTCCCCTGACGCTCACCTCTTCCTCTCGCTCCCCGGAGATCTGGCACAGACCCGATTTCCCCTTTGCGAGTCTGGAAGGGCCCCACTTCATTTTTCCACCCCACCACCCTTTGCATCTCCACCGGGAACCCTTCTTTCCTCCTCCCCATGTTCTTCCCCCTGCTTTCCAGCCCTCCTCCCTCCAGGTGCCCTCATACCCTGGTGTCCTGCAGCTTGAGGCCCCAAAGAGCCGTCCAGGCAAGTCTCCCAGCACGTTCAAGCCTCGGGGCCTTCCAGCCAAGCGTTTAGCTATGCAAGAGGCGCAGAGTCTAGGGCAGCTAAGACACACTAGCCACGGTATGGGTGTGCCAGTTTTGCCTTACCTCGACCCAGCAGCCCACATGGGTGGCCCTAGCACATTCAGTAGCTTGGACACCCGGTGGTTCGAGCCCACCCCCCGGCTCAGTCCCAGGCAGGTTCGTAGGATGGAGCCTAGCATCATGGTTCTCCAACCTTCCCGCCTCTCGCCCCTCACCCAGAATCCCCTTAGTTCCCACGAGGGCTCCCCAGAGATTGTAGTGCGACCCCGTCCCCGTCCCAGCATTGTCCAGCCCTCCATACCTCCAGAGATGTCTGAGATTACCCTGCTTCCCCCCTCTTCAGCCAGCTTCTCCTGGAGGTCCTCTCCCTCGTCCTCTCCCGCCCATGGCCAAGGTAGCAGAAGGGCAAGTCCCAGCTACCGCTCCCACATGGCCTTTGCCACCTCCGCCACAAGCTACCCGTCCCAGTCCCCATCACCCCCTGTGGAAAGCAGCAACATGTTTGGGCAGATGCCATCCCAGAGGAGAACTGAGGAGGAGGTCCTTCCGTGTGAGCCCTCTCCACCCCAGTTGTCAGCTTCAGGGTAGGTGCACTAGGCCTTCAGGGAGGGATTTACTTATCTGCGCCAGTATACATTTATTTAAATTGTTAGGTTGCTTTGTGTTCTGAACACAGTGACATTGAGGACCATTATGGTTCTACTAAATGCACTTGTCAGGACAATTGGGATAATTAGGGTCAAATTGGGGTTGGACTTTTTATCAATGTAAAAAAATTTTAAGTAAAGATCGATTGATTCTTGTTTTTAGACTTGAGATATGATTTCATCAAGGGATCGAGTTCTTGACGACAAATTGACCGGGGGACTCTTACATAATTTATTGCAATGGCATTTTGCTGTATAGATTTATTTGATGGGCTTAGGAGTTCTGTCATTCTCAAATCGATTAACGCTGCTTTTCATATCAGAAATCAACTTTCAAATATCCATCCATGGAATCTGTGAAGCAAGTACTGTACCAAACTTGTCTTTTAACAAATCACAATTTGCACATTTTCTTTCAAATTTGGACTCGGTGGAACAACTACTTTGTGACCTGAGAAGATAAATGTTTTGCTTCACAGATTACCTTACAGACCTTTCAGGGCTAAAGTAAGTCTTTGGAGAAAATGCCATTATTATCTAAACCATTTCAAATGCATTGCGCAGTTTGTTTGATACAAGCCCCTAAAAGCCTGGAATAAGAGAGACATCACCACAGGATCCCTGGTTTTCCATGTGTTTCATGCTTTACCCTGCTTTCACCCAACAGGAGGAATCCCATATGTGCATCCCAATTGACTCTCAGACAAAACAAATGCCATTGCTGTGTATAACTCTTAGGCCTTTTAGGACTCCTTATTTATAATGCAGAGGGTGCTTTTAGGAGAGTCCATCTCAGCAGGCACAGGGGGGCCCATCTTCATCCTTAGTAACCTGACTGCATGAACCGCCTCTTCCCTGAACCTTTCACCCCAACCCCACCCCCACCCCTCCATTGCCCCCAGGACACCCCCAGGTCTGACTGCCAGGGGAGGCTTGTTGGGCGAAGTGTGTTGCAGGGATCTGTCCGCTTTCATGTGTTGCAATGTCTCCATCATTATTGATTAGGGGCAGTTGGTCGTTCTTGATGGCTCCTGGAGTCTTACCTGCTTTGTTTTTTATTGATCTCAGCTATCTGGGCAGCGTTGTTGTGACCAGGTCCTCTACACCACAATAGGTAAGGGTTGGATCCATGTCTGAAAGGGGGGGGGCAGCAGGTGGGGCTTTGAATCACCTCGTCCTTTAAAGGGGAATACGAGTCATTGGGTCTTGCTTTGTTAAGTTTGTTACTCCAGTCAAGTTCATTTCCGTTTTTTTATTTTTTCCTTTTTTTCAAAGTAGCTATGTATTTTGAGTTCTGCAGTATTCAATAATGTATGCATTCTGACATAAGTATGCATACGTCACCTTTTATGATAATTGATTTGGAGATTAGACACGTATCCCTGACACAACTTCATGCTTGAGAGATGTATGCTAACAACACTTGTCATTTTTCGATGAGGCTTGTTTTGATTTACTACCATGACAGCTGACATGTACACAACAAAAGCTGCAAGAAAGTCCTTGCACAAGCAGGCCCCAGACAAAATGTTTCTGTTCTGGTGGTGTTACCCTGGCAGCGTAGCTGCACTACTCCTTTTTTTTGTTCCTTCTTTTGTGTCTTCAGTAAGAATGAGTAGTAGATATCAGAGGAAAACAATATTTATCTGACAAATATGATAACAATTGTAACAGCCATTTTCTAAGCCTACCCAAGTGTATATTATAAGTTGTCCAGGCTGTACACACTTAGAAAAAAGGGTTCCATTTGGCTCCAGGTAGAACTGTTTTTGGTTTCAGATAGAACCCTTTTGGGATCCATGTAGAACCCACTGTGGAAAGGGTTCTTCATGGAATCCAAAAGGGTTCTACCTGGAACTAAAATGGTTCTATCTGGAACCAAATGGGGTTCTTCATAGGGTTCCCCTATGGGGACAGCCAAATAACCCTTTTAGGTTCTAGATAGCGTGTAGTAGTATAGAGTGTAGTAGTATAACTCTCTCGTCTGGTCTTATGGCAATGGACACTCTGTTAGGTCCTCTTTAACATATACATTCTTGGCATTCCTCTCAAGCAGGAGACATATTATCCTTTCTTACTCAGGGTGCTTTTGTATGATGACACCAAAATGAAAATATTTTGGACTTATACTCTTAGGAAATATTTTATGTGATTAGCCGTCTGAACTCCCTTCGCTCCAGTCAGTATGAAACAAAGCACGCAAATAACCTAATTACACTTGTAAGTTTGGACTACAGAACAGTTCTCACTACCAAGTGAAGCAAGTGTCCTTCCAAAACTGTTGATGCACTTCTTTGATATTGTGGGGAAAGTATCATTTTTAGGTCCACACCACAGCCCTATGAAGTGCTTTTCACGGTATTCCCCTTTAAAGTCATGTTCCATGTGCAAACTGCCATGCATGCCATCGCTAAATATTGCTATTCATTATTTTATTTTTAAGAACAAGTATCTGATTAAACTCTTGTTACATTTGTTGTCCGAGTGCTTAGTTTTGGTTTTGGCTTACCTTTCGTTATGTGACTGTTCCCAAGTAGCCATTTCCCCTCCCGCCATCTCTCCCCCTGTCAGCATGGTGAAGCCCATTGTAGACAGTATCCATGTCTATGAATACATATTGATGATGCTTTGTCGCTCAGCTGTGATTTCCCTCCTCCACTAACAGCCTTCCATTTCTCTCTGCAGTCACAGCTGGAGGACAGCCCCTTTGTGATGCTATTTGTTTTCCGTGCCTTGTGAGAACCTGTTGTGTTTGTGCAGAATCTGTGGGCTGCCATTTTAAAGTGCCTCAGTATCTGGATAGGAAGACTGCAGACAAAAGAGATGGCTGAGAATACTCATTCATGTTCTACAAATTGCAATATTCTTTCAAATTTGCACCTGTTATTTTCAGATTCAACAAATCATAGGACAGATTGTGTAAAATACAGCAACACTGTAGATTCAAGTCACACAAACATTCCTCTTGATTTTGTTTGACCAAACTATTAGCTCGGTTCAGTCAAAAACCTCAGGTGTGTCACATTGCTCCAAACTTTAGGTAATGTGAAGCTGACTTCAGAAGGTTTGGTTCTTGAACTTTTAGTGCCTCATGTAGAAGGAAAGGCCCACTTGACAGAAGTTCCTCAGGGTTACATGTGTTCTCCCTCCTTTTTTTTGTTCAGAAGTCGTCGAGGTGCGCCGAGTGCCCCTGCGGGGTCTGAGAGGTTTGATGCACTGAGATACCAACGTATTAAAAAGGCCAAGAAGACGATGGTGGTCAACAACAACAACTCCAAGTCCAGAAGAAAAACAGGTGAGGCCTCTGACATTGTGGATGTATGGTCCTGATGTAAGACGCTGGTTGATTAACATGTACATTTTGAGGCATACCACACATTTGACAGATATTGTGTCTGGCTGACTCAAATTTGTTTTCAATTGCCATCTATGTTTTGAGAGACTTCATCACAACAGGATTATCAAGGACTTCCTCTTTCACAGGCGTCAATCAGATTACATATATGCATCATACTATGCTATCTACTCAGCGGCACGTCACCATGGTGTGATAAGGTAGTATGGTGTGATACTTTTCTCATCTCTATTACTCTGCCGTAGTGGTGGGAACACCAAGGTAGTTCCCTAATGAGTTCTGCAATTCTCCAGAAACCTAACTTTGACACCAACTTTCTCCATAATCATGACAGAAATTATAGTAATACTTACACCGGTATCAAATGACTGTAGATGATCAGTTAACAGCATTTATCTTTTGAATCATACAATTCAATGTCTCACTTATTCATGTTGCATTTCCAACTTATGAACTTAGTTTTATTCCTCCTAAGATAAGTATCCACTTTCCAAGGTTATTGTGCACAAATAACCATACATGGTGGTATGGTATGGGGAGTGGTACAGTGTAAAGTATTTACCCTGGATTGGAACTGAGCTCATTTTCTAACTCAACCACCCTGTCTTCTGACCCATTGTTTCCTGTGTGTTTTGCATTCCTTACCTTCCTGCCCAATGTCTGTCCGATAGCAACCAGGACCCTTATTCTCTACCTCTGCCCTCTTATCCTGACCTAAAGGCTCTCTCACCTCTGACCTGCCTGTTGCTATCCCCCTCCCATCCTCCAGGTGTCTCCACCTCTCAGACCCAGCAGGACTACACCTCTCAGGTACTCCAGCCCGAAGAAGTTCTCTACCTCCGCAAGAAGAAGAAACGGCCCATCAGACAGGACCCGTATGCCCGCTTCTCCGCTCTGCTGTTCCGCCGCCCGCCCCAGGAGGACCAGAAGGCCATTTTGGCCAGCATGGACAACATGGACCCAGACCATGTCACTTTCCTCTGAGCCTGTGGGGGAGTCAGGTTACACTCTTCCCCAACATGCCACAAAACCCCACCTGGAAAATGACCCCTCAGTCTAAAAGTTTGCTCATTCCCCAGCATCAATCAATGGTTTACATTTTTTTTTTAAAGAAATTAAAACTGTAAAACGGTGGCTACCCAATGTCTTCAAAAGTTTTACTCCAGTGCAAAACATTTAATTTGAGGAAAGCAATATTGTGTGCTTCAACATTTATTATTTTCAAATACATTTTCTAACCATTTAGAAATGGACCCATCTGAGTTTTTCATTTTCATTTTCTATCTCATCTTTATACTACAGTATTACTTTTTGTTGTTTGCAGAAGAGGCTTAGCTCATGGCCTCAGTGTCAAAACAGCCCATGAAGCCTAGTTAGGTCTCAGTTTACAGCACCTTGCTCACCCTAGTCTCCTCACCTGCCTCACTCTGCCAGCCCTCTATCACTTCCCAGAGACTCATCCCATCCACACAAGGTTCTCAATTACGTCCTACAAAATATACCTCAGAGCACAGGACATGGCACCACAATGACAAGGCTCAGCTAGCTGAACACAACTGTACTGGCGTATGTTTTTATTATTCTTATGACTTATTTAAGCTTTTTATTTGTTCAAATTTGACACAATTTGAATAATTCTGAATGTAAAAATCTAATTGGTCACAATATATATACCATAGTATGTTTGGGTTGATGTAGGTCTACTTACAGTTGTAGAATGATATCATGCTCATCAAAAATCTATCTCTGGTCTCTGGTCTTTTGACACACCATAAATGATGTGTTCATAATGACTATTAGGGAAATGGAGCATGTTATGCTTTACATACAGTATATGATATATTGTGGACGTACAGTTGCCGCCATCAATCATTCTCTTGGAATCATTTAGAAGTTGATTGTACATTTTAGTTATTCTGTATAAACTTCAATTCCATTTCATTATCACTTAACCCCATAAAGGAATGGTCATGTCGTAAACTAAGCACATAGGCTAAAAATATCTATTTTGAATAGGGCGAGGGGAAGGGATTAAGTTGGGCTCCATTTAAACATAAGTGTACTGTACTGTATGCCACTCAAGGCATGCAACCACACACATGCAACCTCACACATTCTATACAACACATGCTACTGCCCTAGTTACTATTCAGGTTGGACTTTGGGTCTGTCGCATTGTCTGGGAAAGGGTTTTGCACTGGAGCAAAATCTTGGCTTTTACTGCTCTTTATTTGATACCATCTTCACTTCTACTAGCACACTTTGTAGCCTTGTGTAGTAGTTCTGAGGGCTCCATCTCCTATTTAAAAAGTACTATAGTAATGCCAAAAATACTACAACTTCCTTAATCAATAAAAACAACGTGTACTGTACTGAGAGGAGGATAGGATTTTGTGCCATAGTATACTATAGTATTTTTTTCATTCATATGGGAGGGCCTGACTCAATGAACAAAAGGCTTATGATGGCCTTTATAGGGCTTCTTCTGGTTGCCTGCTTCGGTTTATTTATTATTATTATTTTTTCTATTTGTTTATGAAAGTAACTGCCTTTGTTGGCCATTTCCTGTATTTGTAGCCTTGGCATTTTTTCTCTTCGTGTGCTTGTATTAATGTTGTCTATTCCCCTATAGAAAGATCAATGGAGGGGCTTCTTGTGGCATAACAGGGCTACGCAGAGCTGCTAAAGTTTTTATTTTCTCAAACGTGTTTTTCTGTCATTGAAGGGTGCTTCTTTTTTATAAATCGACATGTTTCATTATCATATAGATATAGACATATTAAAGCTGAACTCATTAAAGCTGAACCATGTGAGTCATGACAATGGGGGGGGGGGGGGGGGGGTGATCTGGTGATGGTCAGAGAAGGAGAGGGGTGTTAGGAATGGTTTCACCCATACATGTAGGAACACAGGTGCTACTGTGCACTTGAGACCTATTCATACAGTGCCTTGCGAAAGTATTCGGCCCCCTTGAACTTTGCGACCTTTTGCCACATTTCAGGCTTCAAACATAAAGATATAAAACTGTATTTTTTTGTGAAGAATCAACAACAAGTGGGACACAATCATGAAGTGGAAGGACATTTATTGGATATTTCAAACTTTTTTAACAAATCAAAAACTGAAAAATTGGGCGTGCAAAATTATTCAGCCCCCTTAAGTTAATACTTTGTAGCGCCACCTTTTGCTGCGATTACAGCTGTAAGTCACTTGGGGTATGTCTCTATCAGTTTTGCACATCGAGAGACTGAATTTTTTTCCCATTCCTCCTTGCAAAACAGCTCGAGCTCAGTGAGGTTGGATGGAGAGCATTTGTGAACAGCAGTTTTCAGTTCTTTCCACAGATTCTCGATTGGATTCAGGTCTGGACTTTGACTTGGCCATTCTAACACCTGGATATGTTTATTTTTGAACCATTCCATTGTAGATTTTGCTTTATGTTTTGGATCATTGTCTTGTTGGAAGACAAATCTCCGTCCCAGTCTCAGGTCTTTTGCAGACTCCATCAGGTTTTCTTCCAGAATGGTCCTGTATTTGGCTCCATCCATCTTCCCATCAATTTTAACCATCTTCCCCTGTCCCTGCTGAAGAAAAGCAGGCCCAAACCATGATGCTGCCACCACCATGTTTGACAGTGGGGATGGTGTGTTCAGGGTGATGAGCTGTGTTGCTTTTACGCCAAACATAACGTTTTGCATTGTTGCCAAAAAGTTCAATTTTGGTTTCATCTGACCAGAGCACCTTCTTCCACATGTTTGGTGTGTCTCCCAGGTGGCTTGTGGCAAACTTTAAACGACACTTTTTATGGATATCTTTAAGAAATGGCTTTCTTCTTGCCACTCTTCCATAAAGGCCAGATTTGTGCAATATACGACTGATTGTTGTCCTATGGACAGAGTCTCCCACCTCAGCTGTAGATCTCTGCAGTTCATCCAGAGTGATCATGGGCCTCTTGGCTGCATCTCTGATCAGTCTTCTCCTTGTATGAGCTGAAAGTTTAGAGGGACGGCCAGGTCTTGGTAGATTTGCAGTGGTCTGATACTCCTTCCATTTCAATATTATCGCTTGCACAGTGCTCCTTGGGATGTTTAAAGCTTGGGAAATCTTTTTGTATCCAAATCCGGCTTTAAACTTCTTCACAACAGTATCTCGGACCTGCCTGGTGTGTTCCTTGTTCTTAATGATGCTCTCTGCGCTTTTAACGGACCTCTGAGACTATCACAGTGCAGGTGCATTTATACGGAGACTTGATTACACACAGGTGGATTGTATTTATCATCATTAGTCATTTAGGTCAACATTGGATCATTCAGAGATCCTCACTGAAGTTCTGGAGAGAGTTTGCTGCACTGAAAGTAAAGGGGCTGAATCATTTTGCACGCCCAATTTTTCAGTTTTTGATTTGTTAAAAAAGTTTGAAATATCCAATAAATGTCGTTCCACTTCATGATTGTGTCCCACTTGTTGTTGATTCTTCACAAACAAATACAGTTTTATATATTTATGTTTGAAGCCTGAAATGTGGCAAAAGGTCGCAAAGTTCAAGGGGGCCGAATACTTTCGCAAGGCACTGTATATTTTGGTTCAACCGTTTGGTTCACTGTTGGTTTGAAATGTCTCTGATTATGGAAAGCTAGCACTTAGATTCGGGTATATTAACAAATCTCCAGCAAGTCGATACTTTCCAGCAAAGTCTCTCATTGGGTATCTTATTGATACTGTACAATAAAGGCACTTAAGAGTTGCAACTTCAGGTGCTAACAAGGTCATTGAATCTGAAAGTGGTATTGCTACTTTCAGAGGAATGACAGCTATACCACCAATCTGAAATGATACTGTAATTGATCATACTTGATGTTTTAAGGTTGGTGCAGTATAACCATTAAACAACATGCTCTGTACATACGCCTTTCAACATCCATCTTGGTGCTTTTTAAGCAGGATGTGTAGATTGAGTCTGAATCATGGATGACAATGCTCATGTTTATTTTATGTTTTCATATGTTGAACTTTTATACTTTGTCTGCGTATGTATTTTACAGCATAAACATATTACATATTGTGGAGGACTAGATGCCAAGTCGTGTACCTTAAACATTTAAATGAAGACAAAAACTTAGCTAAAGAGGAAAGTCTCAAAGTTCTACTGTGGTTTTATGGAGCCAGGTTAGTGTGTTCGGTTGGACTTTTTTTGTGTCAAATGGCCACCATTTCTTGATTTTTGTTTGACAGTACAGGACTTGGCTGGTTTATTACCAATTTGTGGCTAAACTGAACCCGAGAGTTACCTTTGGTGCAGACAGCAGGATCAGGATATTGTAATAATCAGTTAATCCCCAACATTGCACCTGTAAACACAATGACACTGTTGTCAGTATAGGATGATACTTTCAATAATTAGCAGACTATTCTCTTCTGAGTCTGGTGATCTTGAAATCTTCCTTAATTTGTGTTGATCCAACAGGGTTTATCGGAAGCTGTAAAGCTTTAATCAATTCAACTGTTTGAAAGGTAGATATTTCAACACAAATTGTACACGTGAAGTCAACATCAAGGTGGTTTGTCAGGGCAGTAGCATTCAGAAATATGTCAAATGTTTTACAAGAAAATATGTAGCTGCCTATTGTGTCACGGCCATTTATTTTCAAACCCTCCGTCAAAAGAATTATATCAAAATGAAGATCCAAAATGCAAGGAACATGTTCTATAATATGAAATATATATAAATATATTGTACATACAATTACAGCATATATTGCCCAATGTATTATGAAATGATATATTTTCAATAAGTTGGACAACATATGCAGGCAGTTACATAATATTTTGGATTTCATAAATGAAAATCGTATTTATGTAGAACACTTTTTCCACAAGGGTGACTACTTGCGCCAAAGCAATTGGCAGTGGTTCAGATAAGGAACAATTAATGTCATTGTTGAGGTAACTCACACTTTAAAGAGTATCATCTCTCAACTATTGTCCAGTTCTAGTAAGAATATGTCATATTTAATGCTACATGCAATGTTCGTTTTAAGATGCTTTTGTTGTGAAAATGGTCAAGCTATTATTTAATGTAATACTTTCAAAGGGAATATTGTTATAGTTTAATTCATATTCTGGCTATGAATCCTGATTATTATCACAATTTGACAAGTTTGTTAGGTCTAGTTGGGCTGTGTGATTTTGATACTGGAAGCTTATGGCAGATTTGATCACCCATTGACTTAGTATTGACTGTATTTCTAGCTTGCAGTGTCACAGTACTGTCATCAGTATCAGAGAACTACTCCGGGGAGTCATTAATTCTGGTGAAATAACAGCGTTGATATTGGTGCTGAATTTAGTGGCTGGTGAGGGCCGAGGGACATGTGAATAATTAGGACTCACAATAAAAACAAAACATTTTGTTCCATGCAAGAAAATAGGACACTCTGTGGGCTCTTTGTTAGCCTGTGCCAGGTTCAATGGAAATCTTTGAAAACGTAAGCCTCTTTCATAAACCCATTTGACTTTGCTAAAAGTTAAAAGACACACACTGCCGTTCAAAGGTTTGGGGTCACTTAGAAATGTCCTTGTTTTTGAAAGAAAAGACAATTTTTTGTCCATTAAAATAACATCAAATTGATCAGCAATAGTGTAGACATTGTTAATGTTGTAAATGACTATTGTAGCTGGAAACTAAATGGAATATCTACATAGGCATACAGAGGCCCATTATCAGCAACCATCACTCCTGTATTCCAATGGCACGTTGTGTTAGCTAATCCAAGTTTATCATTTAAAAGGCTAATTGATCCTTAGAAAACCATTTTTAAATTATGTTAGCACAGTTGAAAATGGTTGTTCTGATTAAAGAAGCATTAAAACTGGCCTTCTTTAGACTAGTTGAGTATCTGGAGCATCAGCATCAGCCTTCATTTCTCAGAACAAGAATAGACTGACAAGTTCAGAAGAAAGTTCTTTGTTTCTGGCCATTTTAAGCCTGTAATCGAACCCACAAATCCTGATGCTCCAGATACCCATCTAGTCTTAAGAAGGTTTTATTGCATCTTTAATCAGAACAACAGTTTTCAGCTGTTTCAGCTAACATAATTTCAAAAGGGTTTTCTATTGATCAATTAGCCTTTTAAAATGATAAACTTGGATTAGCTAACACAACATGTCCTTGGAACACAGGCGTGATGGTTGCTGATAGTGGGCCTCAGTACGCCAATGTAGAAATTCCATTAAAAAATCTGCCATTTCCAGCTACAATAGTCATTTACAAAATTAACAATGTGTTTCTGATCAATTTGATGTTATTTTAACAGACAGAAAATGTGCTTTTCTTTCAAAAACAAGGACATTTTTGAACGGTAATGTATATTATTGAATATTAGCTTTGTTTCTGAGAGAAACCAAGTCCCATTTAAAATGGAACAATTCTAGCACTGAATTTAACCATCATCCCAGTCAAAAACTTTGTCAGCCAAAAGAAACCTATTGAATGACCGTGGTCATTTTAGACATTTGCCTATATTGAAACATGAACCACAGCAAATATATTGATACATTGTTGCATTATTTACACAGTAACTCTACAATACATTGTGGCCCTTAAAGTACCAGCAGAATAATGTAGAAATCAGACGGAAATGCAAACTGGCCTTTTGCAGATATTTGTAGAATATCCCCCTAAAGCTAGCAAGGGCTCTGTGTGTCATATTCTGTTGTTTCTGTACATGTGTCTGCTATGTTAGTCGCTGACTAAACTCAACTCAATGGTGAGGGAAGTTTCTGAGGACAAACATAGGTATAAGGCAAGCGTTTCAGTATTGACTTTGGGCAAATCAATGTAATCAGAGCTGATTTCCATAAATCCTGGGCTCCGCTCAACTCCGTTGGTGGAGTTCATCAAAAACTTCCTTCGCCAAGTAGTTGAGTTTAGTCAGCTACTATGTTAGCTGAATGTAGAGAAGATGGTAGAAACCTCTCCAAAGTTAATAAAGAGGACAAAACTGAAGTGTTGAATAACATTAGTGTTTTTGCTTTCAGCGAGCACACAAAAAATCACCAACATTCAAAACATTTAAAATGTTTCAATATTGACCATAATTATCCAGATAGGGTGAGTAACCCCATTTCTTTTTTTCACAATGTAGTCATTTAATCATTAATGGCCTTCACAAGAGATTTCCACAGAGTCAAATTCTTTTGATGTTTAAAATTAAGAATATACTGTAAAGCATGAGGGAAGTGGAACAGTAGAATGTCCCTCTTGAAAATACAAATATATACAATTTAATGTGCAATGTATATGGATTAACATGTACATAGTGTATAGCAGAGAGATCATTGCATGGTGAAGTGTCTGATTGCTGCTGTGAAAAGAGAAAGAATGCATATACGATACTGAAAATATATATATAATGTGTGTATGTATGTATGTATGTATGTATGTGTGTATGTGTATGTGTATGTGTATGTGTATGTGTGTGTGTGTGTGTGTGTGTGTGTGTGTGTGTGTGTGTGTGTGTGTGTGTAAGAGAAGAGAAGAGAAGAGAAGAGAGGATGTGTAAAAACAAACACATTTAGAGGTCATTATAATCAATATTTTGGGGAATATTATACATTTGCCCATATGCTGAGTCACTGGATAAAAGACAGCTTTTGATATTGAGTATGGAATTCTGTCGCAGGAGAGGGATCTTGATATCACAAAACTGACAAACCTGAACATTTGAATGAAATAATAGCTTTTTGCTAACATTAAGATGCAATCAAAGCACATACATTGATCCACCCCTCCCACAGTTGGGATTTGAAGTAGGGCCTGCTATTGTATATCACAATGGATAGGGTCACTTCCCATTCAAGGGAATGTGGACCAATGATTGGTTGTCTTAGGCGAAAATATGATGCTTGCCTAATATTTTTGCTTTAATAATGAGTTCAGTTGCTGCCTAATCATGCCACGGACTAAAGCAGTGGAATGTATTGGACCATTTATAATGCTGAAATAAGTTATTTAAGTTCAAGTGAAGTCTAAATATTTTAAGAATAATATATAGATATTAGTTTTTGAAATTTCAAGACAATGCACTGAATATCACATGTAATAACCAAGCTCTGTGTGTTGTGTGTGAATACACTCCGATTTGACTATCATAATAATAATAATATAATATATTACATTTAGCAGACACATTTATTCAAAGCGACTTAGTCATGTCAAAAACTAAAAAATGTGTGGTCCCGGGAATCGAACCCACTATCCTGGCATTGCAAGCTCCATGCGCTACCAACTGAGCTACAGTGTATTATTTCACCCACTTAATCATGTTTAACTGGGATTGTCCTTATATTTGGGGCATTTGTGTACATGACTTTAGTCACAAAGGAGATATACAAGCTGTTATATGTTATAGAGGAGCACATCCGAACTGTACAGTTATTAATGACATGATACTGTCTGTCATTAGCAATAGCTATTTTTGTGGTGTGTCTGGACCATTCTCAGAGCCCGTCTGATATCGGTCATATTGGGTTCGTAAAATAACTCCGGTAACACTTTACTTGACACCCAGCGTCATAACACGTTATGACACGGTCATCATTTCATAATATGTCATAACCCATATATTTACACCTGTTGTGACACATATTTCATTATTTTATGGCTGGTTATGACACCTACATAAGTGTCATAACCCACATTTATTCAAATGTGTTTTTCCCTGCCAACAAGTTTCCTTTTATTTGAAAGTTTGTTAAGTCCTTTGTTGTTATTGTAATTCATTCTTAACTCTCACGTTTGTTTGTTTTTTCATATTTTAAATAACTTGCAGAAAATGCCCTTTATGACACTGTCAAGAAGCTTCATGACCCTCCTGTGTCACTTTACTTGGAATAAGAACATACACTTTACGACACTGTAAAAAGCATTATGACTGTCATAAGCCAGATAGGCCTATCACGTACATGCCCTTATGTCAGTCATCAGTCAAAAAGAGGGTGTCTTGTCCTGCTGAATTCTGCTCCTGCATTCATCCCAGTCATCAGCAAAACAGAGCATTGGGGTAGGTGCATGTCTGACATCAATTTGTGCGCAATTATAATAATTTAATATCGTCAATTTCAGAAAATTGAATATAACAAACATACTGTTGACATGTTGGCTATGGTGTAATGGAGTGTTTTGTCTTGTGTGGTAGGTTTTGTGGGTTTTGACACTCTTATGTAGGTGTCATAACCAGCCATAAAATAATGCAATACTGTCACAACAGGTGACAAGTTAATGTCAACTGTTATGACATGATTATGACTGTGTCATAACGTGTTATGACGCTGGGTGTCAAGTAAAGCATTACCATCACTATGTAACAGGAACTGTCATCATAATTGTTTGCTCTATGGAAGAGGATTTGTTCGGTCATTATTTCTTATAGTACTGGCTTGGTTGGTTTGAACTTAGATATGAGCGCAATTGTGGTTTGCTGTCCCCAAGGATTGATGTTACTACTTGATAGCAAAACAGATACCATTAGAGAGCATTGTAAAGCTATGTCTTTTGATACTTGTTGTATGCCTAATTCATTAAATAAGTCTGAAGAGTAAGAACATCTGGTGCTAAAACACAAGTTTTCAAGGACTGTGTTATTTGAGTAATTATTTTTGTCATTTGACTTCATCTGGTAAAGCACACTTTGTTGTTGTTTTGAATATATATTGCTGGTGCTCTCCCATACTCCAATCTCCGAGTTCCACACTACATTTTGTAAAACCAAAACATAGCCGTATAACAAAATGCCTCCCCAAGAAAATGACAGTATGAGGAATTTGAAGACACTGCACAGTACTGTACACAGTCAAGTCGAGGCCTAACAAGATATACGGTATATGATTATACAATTATACCCTGTGGGTTACTAGTAAACAAGTAAACACAAATGTGCTAATGTGCTAATACTCAAAAGACTACAGAAGATGCAAGAGAAAGCATACACTTTTGTCACACAGTATAAATAATGTTTTAAAAAAGTATACCTTGTCATATTTTTTGTATATGAGAATATGATGCACACCGAGTATATGGCTGAGTGAGTAGGAACTGAGTAGTGTACGGTCTGTTTCAGTGGGACATTGTAACATGAAGCAGACCAATAGATCTCTGTGAGTGACTGAATTCTTCTAATATCTACAAATTAGTTTAATATTTAATGTTATAAATCAAACCAATATAGAATACAAAAATATGAAATATAGTATGTACCAAAGTGGATGGTCGAATCTACATTTGGGGTTTATTGTTTTCACTGTGTATTATTTTGTTGTTTTATTTTTTATACCCATTTGTTTCTTTTTTAGCAAAACAGAATCATACAAGTAGAGAATATTTATATTCCACTGACTCATAAATGCCTTTGAGACAAACCATTTCAGTTCTGTGCAAAATAAATATCCAAAAAATTGTGCAAGTGTCATCAGTTTATTACAGTCTACGATAAAGATACAGAGTTTTGCATCTTGAAGCATAACTGGAAAGCACCAGAATGAATTAGTCACTTAATTTTACCCGCAATGAATCTTTCCTGTCAAGTTGATCTTGGGATATGCTAACATGGCTAGCTTGGCCAATGGGGATCATGTAGGACTATGTGGCTCTACAATAGGTCCATCATTATACCAGTCAGTTCCCAAGAATACCACAGATCCTCAGCTCCAAATGTTGCTGCTGGTCTGCTTAAGAACCCTGTATGTTGTCTTAGACTCAATTGGTTTTGGAAAGAGGGAGAGTACAATGGTTTTCATGCAGGTGCTCCTTTGCATTCTGTATAGCAGCAGAGTACAAACTGTGTAATCTATATTCATCTAGTCAACAGACTGTGCAAGTAAGGGATTTTACAGTGCATGTGTACATATTTTCAATGCTGCTTTGAATTTTTTTTTGTTGTTTGTTTCCAACGTAGCCACATTGTTTATTGTGTAATGTATATTTGTCTGCCTCGAACTCTCAATAGTTGCAAAGGTTTGATTTGTAAAGTTGCAGCAGACTATAAACATGCTATGGAATTTGGAGACCGTACATGACAGTAACATTTTCTAGAGATCCATAAGTGGAGCATATTGACATTGCGATTATATCAGGACAACAACTGATGCTATTATCAATGCATTCTGTGGTGCTTTAAGTGGTGAGTTAACTTCTTGCTTCACACACATTGTGAGCACCCTGCTTATTTACCAACAAATGATGTTGTAGTCTATTGTAGAACTGTCCTGAAATGGTATATTGTGGTTAGACCTTTGGGCAGTAAACAAACCCTTGGTGTTGTACGGGAATTATATTTGATATGGTATTTGACATACAAAGATAGCAATTTCATTGAAAGTTTAGTAAGGTATCAAATGAGGTAAACCTTTAGAAGTAGGGCCATTGTTAGAAAAATTACTTTGCGTCATAGTTATTTGGCAAAGATTCATTGTTTTTGTGTGTGCGTATACTGTATGTAATGGATATTACTGTGTCAGAAGAATTTGTGTTGATGCATCAGGGAATAATCCGATGAGATGAATTTACATCCTCAGCGTCCATTTTATGAGAAGGCAAATTGATGTGGCATAAATTTGAAACACATTTCATTATTATGACCCCATGGTGTTCTTGCTACAGAGTACATTGGGTGTTAATGCCGGACAACATTAGACATTGATTGCTCTGTTTTATATGTCAAAGTATTGGTCGTCATTATAAGGGGTTTTACATGTTTGTACAACACTGCTTGACAAGTCAGTTGACAAGCACTCAACTGCAGTAATGTTAACCCTTTTGGTGTAGCCTCTGTGTATGATTTAAGTCCTCGCCATCCATCCGTCTTCTCTCAACATTATGCCTCACTAAATGCAATACGAATGTTCAAAGGACTGTTCAGATGTACTCTGCTAAATATTGTTCCATCCTCATTTGGTCTTCCTTATAGCTCTCTGGATTTTGGGGTAATGTTCAATTCTATCTCCAATAGGATTGTGTTATCGGGCTTCTTAAAAAAGCCGGAGACAACTCAGTACCTCAGAATGCCTCATCGTGGATATCTTCACATAGAGATGTTATGTTACTATCAAATGTTCACCTTCATCTGGCCATTTGAGTGCATTGTGTACTCACAATCATCATGCTGTACACTTTTTTACATCTGCCAGCACAGACACAACAACCAGAATGTATTGTCATCATCATTCTAAAGCTTTCCATAAACTGGCACAAAGAAACACTATTTCTAATGTACTGGTATGTTTGGTGTTGAAATTTGCAGTAGGTTTACTGACCACTTTTTTTTTCTTATTGTCTTGTGTTTTATAAAATAATTTTAAAGTGATTTCTAAGCAAATGGATCAATGTCATTTAATGCACCTGTCCATTCAGAAAATATTTTATAGACCATTTTTATATTTATTTTCAAAGTGATTAAAATCAAACCATCTCAAACTTCTTTCTTTGCTTTTCTACATAAATCATTTACAAATACAAGAGGCACCACCCAGGGGGTTAATTGTTCACCATCTTCTGGTATTATTGTTCTATGAGAAAGAAAAAAACATGTATATGGTGCTGAAAGCCTTATGTGTCATACTGTTTTTCAGATTTTCCCACCATTTCACCCGTGCTCTCTGGGCAGACCAATGCCTCCCCCAGGAATTTATGTGAAGCCTTAGAAAGGGTATTCTACTAACACATGCCTTCGCAAATGACAACTTGTCATCCTGCTTCACTGACTTTTACATGAATTGTGATGAATCAATCAGTTGTGTTCAGAAATGCACAGAGTGAAAGAAGTCATTCTTTTGGTGTGAAACTATGATTCAGTCACTAAGGAACGAGACAAAAAAAATGGAGACTGTAACAGCCCATGCAGCATTACAGGGGATGCTTATGTACTGTAAAGGGGAAATGTGACCATGCAAACAAACATGTTTCCTGTTATCTGTGGTTGATAGTGGAGCAGTATGGCGAGGAGTCTCGTCCAATCTCACGTCAACCTCTAGCCCTTTATCCCCACCTGGCACGTGTAGATATCAAAGGATTGGATAGGTGCAAGCAGGCGCAGAGCTTGGGTTTCGCCACAGGGGGTGGGGTTTAAAACATTAGAGAGGAACACTAACCCTAACCCTATAAAGGCGTGTATCAATTTAACCTTTTTTTATTATTATTTATTTTTTGCTGATATGAAGGATAAGGTCCTTATGCTTCCAAAACCATACCGCAAGCGATGCGTGTTAATGTTCAGACCGAGCGTCAGGGCTTGTAACAAAACTCCCCCATACAGAAGACGCCTTCGTCCAATGACTCTTATAGTATGTGTAATGTAATGGAACTTATGGTCATGATTAAGGGCTACAGTGCAACCTAATCATTCGATACAGAATAGCCTACTTTTACTTTCTCGTGCCATTCAAAAACAAGTTTTTAGTTTCCTAATTTTAAGACCTGCCTCAATACAAACAATGGATTATGTATGTGATGGTATACAGTGGCTTTGGAA
The DNA here is from genome assembly GCF_002021735.2 of Oncorhynchus kisutch. Taxonomy (NCBI): domain Eukaryota; kingdom Metazoa; phylum Chordata; class Actinopteri; order Salmoniformes; family Salmonidae; genus Oncorhynchus; species Oncorhynchus kisutch. The sequence goes on along the minus strand of NC_034179.2, from coordinate 41,852,229 downwards.
AGTATTCAGACCCCTTGACTTTTTCAACATTTTCAGAAAGAACACAGTGACCTCCATTATTCTTAAATGGAAGACGTTTGGAACCACCAAGACTCTTCCTAGAGCTGGTCGCCCGGCCAAACTGAGCAATCGGGGGAGAAGAGCCTTGGTAACGGAGGTGACCATGTACCCAATGGTCACTCTGACGGAGCTCCAGATTTCCTCTGTGGAGATGGGAGAACCTTCCAGAAGTACAACCATCTCTGCAACACTCCACCAATCAAGCCTTTATGGTAGAGTGAGCCACTCCTCGGTAAAAGGCACATGAAAGCCTGCTTGGAGTTAGCAAAAAGGGACCTAAAGACTCAGACCACAAGAAGCAATATTCTCTGGTCTGATGAAACCAAGATTGAACTCTTTGGCCTGAATACCAAGTGTCACGTCTGGAAGAAATCTGGCACCATCCCTACGGTGAAGAATGGTGGTGGCAGGATCAAGCTTGTAGCGTCATACCCAAGAAGACTCGAGACTGTTATCGCTGCCAAAGGTGCTTCAACAAAGTCCTGAGTAAAGGGTCTGAATTCTTATGTAAACCTGTTTTTTTCTTTGTCATTATGGGGTATTGTGTGTAAATTGATGGGGTGGGAAACGATTTAATCAATTTTAGAATAAGGTTGTAATGTAACATAATGTGGAAAAAGTGAAGGGATCTGAATACTTTCTGAAGGTACTGTATTTTACATTAATTTATTAGCTGTTTAAAATGTAGACAAAAGGCGTCATTTGGCTGTTCCTTGTGAAGGTCTATCTCAAGTCCCGGCAGGGTGTTAACTAAATTAAAACTATTAAAAGTACTAAATAACTTAAAACATTTTTTTATGAATAATAATTTTGAAGATCCTGGTTCCTTCGGCAGCCGGCAGGCCGAGGCCAGGGGGGCCCTCAAGGGGGAATAGCAACAGACAAAGCTGTACATAGATTTATAAAATAAGCAACACCTGGTCGGACCAATTCCAGAATTTGATGAAATCATAATATATATAAATGTAGCCTTGTTTTATAGTGTTAAATGTTTTTTCTTTGGTACATCATCGTTGAAATGATTATTTAAAGATTTTTAAGGTGGGCCCTCTAGGTGCCACACCCTTCGCCCCCCGCATTGGCTCCGCTTCTGGCAAAATGTCCAACTAGCCCATCAGAGAACAAGGTGGAGCTGTTACCATATTGCTCTAGCTATCTGATGCTTTCAGACTTACACAGGTGCCAGGAGGTAGGGCCAAGGGATCAATTTGGGATTGGCGTCCGTTTTCAGTCCGTTGAATCGCCAGAGAGGCTCATGAGAAATAGCAAATCATGTCTACTGAGATGTTTGCCCTGCTGTCCAAGGTACTGTAGCATTGTATTGGATAATAGTACCAACTATAGGCCCCTTTCCTTCTCACCTACATACATACACATTTCATGATGGCTCTGCTGAACTTATTGAGTTGACATTTTCAGAATGCTAAAGTCTCATGTAACCTTTACTCTGCTTCAGATATGTTTTGTATTTTGATATAATAAAACCTGTCAAAAAATTTGCATTTTGTTTATGTCATTTGTACAGTAGCTCGCCTCTTATTTACCCCAGGCACCAAAATGCTACTGTACTGCCTTTGGGGACACAGACGAAGCCAAGCCTTTCCTGAGCCAATTTGGTGTGGTGGCCAAAACAATGTGTGGCACTCTATCTAAACAGGCTGCAATCAAGGATTGATTGACGTTTAGGTAGAGTGCCAGACTGCGTTTACTCATTACCACGCGGCAGATGTAGGCCTAGTTGAAGGCTCATCTACTGTCAATGGAAAGTATTGACAAGTCCATATAGGCAAGTGGGGGCATCATGCATCCCAAAAATCTGTTGGGGCACAAAGTACTTGAGGATGGCTAGGCCCCCCTGTCTGGAAGTTGGAGAATTGTGCATTTTTCAAACACCCCAAACAGCTTTTCATCTAGAGGCATAATCATTATGATTAATTCTGTGTAAAATGTCAATTTTTCTGCATATCTAAGCATACCTCTTGAGCTGTCTAGCCTCCTGAGTGAATGGTAGTTCTGTTTTTAAAGAATCTAACTATGCTTTTCCGCATCTCTGCTAAAATATGGGTAAAAGATTGAAAGGAATGTGAGTCTTATTCAGTACATTTAGTTATTTCTTGCTTTTCTAAAATCTATCAACCTTGCCAGCAGGCATGCCAGCTAAGATAGTTAGACAAGATAACTACTCTAACTTGATTGATTGCCTGCAATTGCATCTTGGTAGCTAGCTATGAGGTTGGGAGATCGGAAACCTATCTGGGCTAGCTAAATCCAACTTTATAAAATTGCTAGGTGGCTAGCAATATTACAGAGAAACAACAACCATTTAAAAATATATACTGTACCAGTCAAATGTTTGCATACACCTACCTACTCATTCAATGTTTTTTCTTTATTTTTGACAATTTTCTACATTGTAGAATAATAGTGAAGACATCAACACTATGAAATAACACATATGGAATCATGTAGTAACCAAAAAAGTGTTAAACAAATCAAAATATATTTTAGATTTTAGATTCTTCAATGTAGCCAGCCACCCTTTGCCTTGATGACAACTTTGCACACGCTTGGCATTTTCTCAACCAGCTTCATGAGATAGTCACCTGGAATGCATCTCAATTAACAGGTGTGCCGTGTTAAGTTAATTTGTGGAGTTTCTTTCCTTCTTAATGCGTTTGAGCCAATCAGTTGTGTTGTGACAAGGTAGGGGTGGTAGACAGAAGATAGCCCTATTTGGTAGAAGACAAAGTCCATATTATAGTAAGAACAGCTCAAATAAGCAAAGAGAAACGGCAGTCCGTCATTACTTTAAGACATAAAGGTCAGTCAATCATGAAAATATCAAATACTTTGAATGTTTCTTCAAGTGCAGTTGCAAAAAGCATCAAGCGTTATGATGAAACTGTCTCTCATGAGGACCGCCACAGGAAAGGAAGACCCAGAGTTACCTCTGCTGCAGAGGATAAGTTCATTAGAGTTACCAGCCTCAGATTGCAGCCAAAATGTAGAAAACAGTCAAAATAAAGAAACCCCCTTGAATGAGTAGATGTGTCCACATTTTTGACATGTACTGTATATTATTATCATTTTTTTTTTTTACAGGACAAATCTTAGTGGGCATGTGCCCCTGTGCCTTCCATGGGCAATATACAGTGCCTTGCGAAAGTATTCGGCCCCCTTGAACTTTGCGACCATTTGCCACATTTCAGGCTTCAAACATAAAGATATAAAACTGTATTTTTTTGTGAAGAATCAACAACAAGTGGGACACAATCATGAAGTGGAACGACATTTATTGGATATTTCAACAATTTTAACAAATCAAAAACTCTAAAATTGGGCGTGCAAAATTATTCAGCCCCTTTACTTTCAGTGCAGCAAACTCTCTCCAGAAGATCAGTGAGGATCTCTGAATGATCCAATGTTGACCTAAATGACTAATGATGATAAATACAATCCACCTGTGTGTAATCAAGTCTCCGTATAAATGCACCTGCACTGTGATAGTCTCAGAGGTCCGTTAAAAGCGCAGAGAGCATCATGAAGAATAAGGAATGCACCAGGCAGGTCCGAGATACTGTTGTGAAGAAGTTTAAAGCCGGATTTGGATACAAAAAGATTTCCCAAGCTTTAAACATCCCAAGGAGCACTGTGCAAGCGATAATATTGAAATGGAAGGAGTATCAGACCACTGCAAATCTACCAAGACCTGGCCGTCCCTCTAAACTTTCAGCTCATACAAGGGAGAAAACTGATCAGAGATGCAGCCAAGAGGCCCATGATCACTCTGGATGAACTGCAGAGATCTACAGCTGAGGTGGGAGACTCTGTCCATAGGACAACAATCAGTCGTATATTGCACAAATCTGGCTTTTATGGAAGAGTGGCAAGAAGAAAGCCATTTCTTAAAGATATCCATAAAAAGTGTTGTTTAAAGTTTGCCACAAGCCACCTGGGAGACACACAAAACATGTGGAAGAAGGTGCTCTGGTCAGATGAAACCAAAATTGAACTTTTTGGCAACAATGCAAAACGTTATGTTTGGCGTAAAAGCAACACAGCTCATCACCCTGAACACACCATCCCCACTGTCAAACATGGTGGTGGCAGCATCATGGTTTGGGCCTGCTTTTCTTCAGCAGGGACAGGGAAGATGGTTAAAATTGATGGGAAGATGGATGGAGCCAAATACAGGCCCATTCTGGAAGAAAACCTGATGGAGTCTGCAAAAGACCTGAGACTGGGACGGAGATTTGTCTTCCAACAAGACAATGATCCAAAACATAAAGCAAAATCTACAATGGAATGGTTCAAAAATAAACATATCCAGGTGTTAGAATGGCCAAGTCAAATTCCAGACCTGAATCCAATCGAGAATCTGTGGAAAGAACTGAAAACTGCTGTTCACAAATGCTCTCCATCCAACCTCACTGAGCTCGAGCTGTTTTGCAAGGAGGAATGGGAAAAGATTTCAGTCTCTCAATGTGCAAAACTGATAGAGACATACCCCAAGCGACTTGGCGCTACAAAGTATTAACTTAAGGGGGCTGAATAATTTTGCACGCCCAATTTTTCAGTTTTTGATTTGTTAAAAAAGTTTGAAATATCCAATAAATGTTGTTCCACTTCATGATTGTGTCCCACTTGTTGTTGATTCTTCACAAAAAAATACAGTTTTATATCTTTATGTTTGAAGCCTGAAATGTGGCAAAAGGTCGCAAAGTTCAAGGGGGCCGAATACTTTCGCATGGCACTGTATCTCTGACTCTTCAGTCATTTTGAAGCAAACTATGAAAGGAGACTTTCCTCTCACAGTCATACCTGCCATTTTTCTGACTTTTTATGGTTTATGTTTCAGCTCAATTCAAGTAAATGTAGGCTATTCTCCAAGGCAACATCTACAGTAACTACCAGTGTAAATTATGGTAATCTAGATGATGCCATTTAGACAAGCTCCAGAGGATGGCAGAGTTGTCGGGTAAAAATACACTACAAAGATGATAGTTTCAGAGCTGGGTTTCCAACCTAATTAGTGTATATAGTGCATAATAAAGAATGCATAAAATGTAGCCAACCAGATTTTCCCAACATATTATGAAGGAGTATCCTTGAGGATTATATATGTTTCATTTAAACAAACGTCTTCAGTTCATACAATAATTAGCCTACACCTTGCAGCCTAGTAAAATATGAAGTGGCTTTTTTTCTCATTTAGTGTATTAGTGTTTTAAAAAATTGCAATCTGATTGATGGGCAATGTCCTGTGACCGAGCATGCTGGTCTACATACGCTCATTCCACGAGAGCGCGCACACGGTCACGAACCTCTGCGCGTTCTCAATCACGATTCACTCCGCAGCAAATTCTCTCTTGGAAGTGGCGTTACAAATCGTTTAGCGAGAGGCTCCAGTTTGATAGCATGTTTAGCTATAAAACTGCCCTTACAATAGCTGTAAAGGGAATTTCAGTCAACGTTTTCTCAATGAATGGACTGTGAAGTACCACCACATTTGATGGAAGTTTAGATTTACTTACAAAACACGATAACAGCTGGTTGAACATTGCCCACGAGTCGTGTCCAGCGGGAGTTTTTGAACACACGGACAGCGAGGTTGAGGCGATTTGGTTTATGGAACGTGCCAGTTCAGGAAGAAAATGTAGCTAGCTAACTTAACGTTAGCTATTAAGCTATACACATATCGCGTGTCCTTTTGTTTTAGCTCGGAAGGATCAAGCTGTGTTTATGCAGCTGGCGTGGAAGACACCGGCAGGAGGAGAAAACAGTGGTGAAAAGCGACAGTGATAACCCGAAAAACATCTCACCACCAGACGCCGGTAAACAGACATTTCTCTCACATCAGTTAAAGGCTATCTGTGTGGTTCCGTAGTCTGATAGATAACATTACGTGCATCAAAACTAGCAATACAAAAAAGCATACACATCCGCTAACACATCATGACATGCATGTACGGTCTAGTCAACCGCTGGCTATGGGGCTAATACTATGCCGCTCAACATAACGACTTGTCCAGCGTTTCCCAAACTCTGTACTGTGGTTAACGATTAACTAATTGAATCCGCTTGGACAAAACCATGGCTGTGTTTTGGAAACGCTGGTCTAGTTTATCCAGCAATGGCATTACGCTACAGCCTAGCTAACTAACCAAGAATATACGCTATTAGGATGCTAACTAGTAGGGGGATTTGATTGATAATGGCTAGCTAACGTTACCTGCTTTGCTGGAGCCTAAATTAACAGATATTTACAAAAATAAGACAGCGAGGTAACTCAATTGATAATGCAATACAATTGATCCTAGCTATCGTACAGCATAATTGGTAGGGATTTGAAGTCATTCTCAGGAATTTGAAGTCCTTCTCAGGAAAACAGATAAAACAGTTAAGACTAATCCAGTCCTAATCCTTAGGTGCGGTAGGTAGTCTAGTGGTGAGTGTTGGACTAGTAACCGAAAGGCTGGATCGAATCCCCGAGCTGACAAGGTAAAAATCTGTCGTTCTGCCCTTGAACAAGGCAGTTAAACCCACTGTTACTAGACCGTCATTGTAAATAAGAATTTGTTGTTAACTGACTTAAAAGGTTAAATACAAAACTGCTCAAGCCACATCACTAGCTGTTCACAAGACCAGAAAGACTACCTAACTGGAATATTCACAAAAATTATAGTCGATTTAGCTAGGTCCATAGCCTAGGCTTAGAGTAGACTTAGTTGAATATACAAGTATTTCTTACTGCACATCTCTTGCTATCCGTCTAGTTATCCGTCTAGTTTACATTTGACACAAAGATGTAAAACAATTGTGAAGTTATTCAATAACAAAATCATGGCGATCTAACAGGGTACCAACATCAGTCTAAGAAGCTGTCACCAATACCCTTGCTCTCCAAACTCTCAAGCAAGGCCAGTTTCACCCATTTAGTTATTTCATGTTCACATCAGAATGATTTTTCTGGAATTTCCCACTGACGGATAACAACATTGTCTGTTTTGTCTATATGCAAAGTTGCATTAATCATCCAAAACACCTCTGCTAATTTGAGGTAATGAATATAAAGTACACTTTTTGCTCATGATCAACCTTTGATTCATATGGTGGTGTATATTCCATTATTACCACTGTATACCTATTTTGATATTACTGCGGGCTTCCATCTATAGCCTACAGCTTCAGCTAGTCCATGGCACCAATCTGTCTAACCCTAAAAGCATGTCAGCCTTTAAAGCACTTGAGTGGCACATCAATGTTTTACAGAGTAAAACTTTATTGGTTCAGGATGTAATGAAAAGCTTCAGGCTCTCCAACGTGTGCCTTTATTGACAGAATTTTAAGCAGACAAGTGCATGAGAAATGGTAATAGAATCCTTGCATTTCTATGATTAACGTGTGCACAAAAACAGTCTGAGTCTAATGGGCCTCAGTAAGATTGTTACATGATGCACTAAAGTCTCCAAGGCTTCCCTAACCTTTGACCCTAACTAACAAGGAGTTCCTAACTCTTGAAAGAACCGATCATGTGATCACTACCAAGTGACATGACTGGCTCTAGTCAATCTTTGTTGGATTTTCCAGTGCCACATCATCTAGGCCTATATCAGCCATCTTGGCTAAGAAAATACAGGCCCGGAATTTCCATTCCAGCTGTGCATTCCTACAAACGAGCACAGTTGGATAGTTCCTGTCTTCCCCTCCCTCCAACTATGGACACTTTTTAGCAGGGCTTATCTGTGACCATGTTTCATCGAGGAGACAATTGAGGCAACGTTTATCACAGCTGTTATGTACTAAATTATCTTTTGATGTGCCCGTTTCTCTCTAATACAGGAGTCTGGCTGCTGTAAACTGCGGACACAGTGTGCAGGGCACTGACGCAGTATTAGGTGTGAAATTAGAAACTGTTCAATGTAGGGCTACATCCTAAAACAACTGTGCAGTCTTGTGGAAACTGATATCAAATCTAATGTGGTCCTACAAATTGTCTTCAAATTGTTTATAGCCCATAATTTACACTATGAAGCTAGAGATAAAATGAGTTACTTACAGTGCTTTAAAGTATTCACATAGCCTGATACCCCATAATGTAAAAGTTGAGTTATGTTTTTAGAAATGTTTACCATCTCATAAAAAATGTAAAGTTGAAATGTCTTGAGTCAATAAGTATTCAACCATTTTGTTAAGGCAAGCCTAAATAAATTCAAGTGTAAATATGTGCTTATGTCGCATGCAGTGCATTCGGAAGTATTCAGACCCTTGACTTGGTCCACATTTTGTTACCTTACAGCCTTATTTTAAAATTGATGAGGATTTTTTATTTATTTAATCAATCTACACACAATACCCCATAATGACAAAGCACATTGTTGCAAATGTATTAAACAGAAATAGCGTATTTACATAATACCTTATTTACATCAGAACCTTTGCTATGAGACTCGAAATTGAGCTCAGGTGCATCCTTTTTCCATTGATTATCCTTGAGATGTTTGGCGGCCAACTGGATTGTAGTCCACCTGTGGTAAATTCAATCGATTGGACTTGATTTGGAAAGGCACACACCTGTCTATATAAGGTCCCACAGTTGACAGTGCATGTCAGAGCAAAAACCAATCCATGAGGTCGAATGAATTGTCCGTAGAGCTCCGAGACAGGATTGTGTGGAGACACAGATCTGAGGAAGGGTAACAAAACATGTCTGCAGCATTGAAGGTCCCGAAGGACACAGTGGCCTCCATCATTCTTAAATTGAAGAAGTTTGGATCCACCAAGACACTTCCTAGAGCTGGCTGCCCACCCAAACTGAGCAATCGGGTGAGAAGGGCCTTGGTCAGGGACATGACCAAGATCCCGATGGTCACTCTGACAGAGCTCCAGAGTTCCTCTTTGGAGATGGGAGAACCTTCCAGAAGTACAACCATCTCTGCAGCACTCTGTCAATCAGGCCTATTATGCAGAGTGGCCAGACGGAAGCCACTCTTCGGGTAAAGGCACATGACAGTCCGCTTGGCGTTTGCCAAAAGGCACCTAAAGGATTCAGACCATGAGAAAAAAGATTCTCTGGTCTGATGAAACCAAGATTGAACTCTATGGCCTGAATGCCAAGCGTCATGTCTGGAGGAAACCTGGCACCATCCCTACGGGGAAGCATGGTGGTGGCAGCATCATACTTTGGGGATATTTTTCAGCGGCAGGAACTGGGAGACTAGTCAGGATCGAGGGACAGATGAACGGAGCAAAGTACAGAGATCCTTGATGAAAACCTGCTCTAGAGCGTTCAGGGCCTCAGACTTGTCCTTCCAACAGGACAACGACCCTAAGCACACAGCCAAGACAACGCAGGAGTGGCTTCTGGACAAGTTTCTGAATGTCATTGAGTCCGGATTTCAACCCGATCTAACATCTCTGGAGAGACCTGAAAATGTCTCTGCAGAGAGAAATGGGAGGATCTCTCCAAATACAGGTGTGCCAAGCTTGTAGTGTCATACCCGAGAAGACTCAAGGCTGTTATTGCTGCCAAAGGTGCTTCAACCAAGTACTGAGTAAAGGGTCTGAATACTTATGTAAATAAGGTATTTCAGTTTTATTTTTAATACATTTGCAAAAGTAAAATAACTGTTTTTTTGCTTTGTCATTAAGGGGTATTGTGTGTAGATTGATGACGGGGAAAAAACTATTTAATAAGTTTAGAATAAGGCTGTAACGGAATACGTGGAAAAGTTAAATAAAGGTATTAAAAGAATTCAATAGATTTGCACACATTTCTTAACATGTTTTCACTGTCATTATGGGGTTAAGAAAAACATGTCAATTGAATTCATTTTGAATTCAGGCTGTAATACAGGAACATGTGGAGTAAGTTAAGAGGTATGAATACTTTTGGGAGGCACTGTTTCTCACTACAAAAACAAGGGAGGCCATCTTTCCAATTCCTGTTTTCCACACAGACTGTCATGCCAAATAGCTGCCACTGTGCCAATGACAAAGCAGAAACCTTAGTCACCATAGTCATTTTAGTGGGATTTATGTATCCATTAGTGATGCGTGGTTTGACTCATAATCGTGGGGCGGGCGATTTTAGGGTAGGGTTGGGCACGAGTACTCGAACAGTCGTCAAAACTCTTATCTTTATCCAGAGAACATTATTTTTCTCATACTGTAGTACTACATTTTTTCGCCCCCCCCTAAAATGTAAATGTTGTTTTGAAGACGTCACTTTTCTTGGAGTCTAGTGTTCCATTTGTACATGTGCATTTGCAGGGCACAACATAAAAGCAACCATGCCAAGCATCTGTTTTGCCTGAATTCCCTTTCCCCACAATGTCACACTCAGTCAATTGTGTTCTGACTGCTCCTTCTACACACACGTGCTGTGTGCACACAAACTAGTGTTAAATGTGTTAATCAACTTAGAAAATTCCATAACAGGCAGAAAAAAGTATATTGAATGTCTGTATATCGAAAAGAGATTTCGTTTTGTAACCCTGAAAAAACGATTTCAACTCTACAAATTGAGCCGCATATCAGATAATCACTTTTTGAGGTGAACTGTAACAGATGCGAGATGCGCGCTGGCAACTTTTTTTCATTTGGAAAAATATTCTGTTCGATTCCATTGTTATATTCATTACTAGGTGTGTCTTGACTGATAAGGGCTCAGGAAATAAGTGTCTTGTAATCTTTTTGTTGTTGAAGTTTGTGTGGACACCTACTCGTCGAACGTCTCATTCTATAATCTTGGGCATTATAATGGAGTTGGTCCCCCATTTACTGCTATAACAGCCTCCGCTCTTCTGGGAAGGCTTTCCACTAGATGTTGGAACATTGCGTCGGACTTCCTTTCCGCCACGAGCATTAGTGAGGTCGGCGCTGATGTTGGGCGATTAGGCCTGGCTCGCAATCGGAGTTCCAATTCATCCCAGAGGTGATTGATGGGGTTGAGGTTGGGGCTCTGTGCAGGCCAGTCAAGTTCTTCCATACCCATCTCGACAAACAATTTCTGGTTGGTCCACACTTTTTAGTGATGTCTGCACGTTAACTTAGCCTATACTGATACTTTTTCCCCCAGTGTTCTCCTTTCTCTCACTGTGACTGGATTGTGTCATCACAGAAAAATCTACTGTGGTTGGCGCATGCCTCTTGTGGAATGTGGGACTTGTAGTTTTTAAGCAATTAGCAGCGGGGGAAAAATGTATTATGGTTGGTTGTAGTCTTTACTCGCAAGCTGTGCTCGTAAATAATTTTTACGTTTCGACATAACTATTTTTAGGGGCAAATACTATTGAAATACTCACACTGTAGAGCCCTGCTGATGTGACGCTTGACATTTAGGCCAAACAGTTCAATCTTGGTTTCATCTGACCATAGAATCTTGTTTCTCATAGTCAGAGTCGTTTAGGTGCCTTTTGGCAAACTCCAAACTCCATGTGCCTTTTATTGAGGAGTGGCTTCCGTCTGGTCACTCTAGCATAAAGGCCTGATTGGCGGAGTGCTGCAGAGATGGTTGCCCTTCTGGAAGGTTCAGAGTCATCGTTGTGTTCTTGGTCACCTCCCTTACCAAGGCCCTTCTCCCCCGAGCCGCAGGAGTGGCTTCGATTGCTCAGTTTGGCCGTGCGGCCAGCTCTAAGAAGAGTCTTGATGTTTCCAAACTTCTTCCATTTAAGAATGATGGAGGCCACTGTGTTCTTGGGGACCTTCAATCCTGCAGACATGTTTTGTTACTCTTCCCCAGATCTGTGCCTCCACACAGTCTCGGAGCTCTTTCCAAATCATGCCCAAGCAATTGAATTTACCACAGGTGGACTACAAGTTGTAGAAAACTCTCAAGAATGATGAATGGAAACAGGATGCACCTGAGCTCAATTTTGAGTCTCATAGCGGGTTCTGAAGACTTAAGTAAATAAGGTATTTCTGGCTTTTTTTCTGAACCTATTTTCACATTGTCATTATGGGATATTGTGAGGTAGGTTGATAAGGAAAAACATTTTTTACATCCATTCTAGAAAAAGGCTGTAACGTGACAAAATGTCTGAATAAGGGGTCTGAATACTTTCTGAATGCACTATGTTCTCAATTTCAAAACAATACTAGTAGACAATGTATATGAGCCTAATTATTATACTAGATTTTGTACATGCCTTGTGCTGACATGACATTTTTGGGTCCAAATACAACCCTTGTTTTCCGAGATGGTGAAATGTCGAAGCAGGAGATTAGATCCTTAGCTGAAAACATACACACAACTACCACTACCAAGTTCAATGCCAGAATGCCGGTCTGATTGGCACTTGGAAATACAGTTAATTCCCAGCATTGACTGTTCAATGAAACCAGTGGTAAGTGCACCGCAGACTTCTCATTATTATTATTGGCCAACAACTATGAATGTCAATGGTTAACCGTCAGTTCTCACAGAGTCTCAAGTCACTATGGCTATTTGTCCTTTTCCCATTACCAGAATCTGCCTCCCAGACTTGTGGCATCTTTGCCTCAATTACCCATTGCAAAGTGCTCTGTTTGACCTCCCTCGATAGTTAGCTCTTGTGCCTAGCGTAGCTTTAGCCCCCTGGCCAACGGTCAGATCTTCAGTTGTAATAAGTACTCCAGTTAAGTCTGTTTCAAACACTTGCTTGGTGGATTAAGGACATCTTAGCAGACTTTGAACTAAGCGGTCACATTACTGGTTACAAATGATATCACTGGTGCATAATTAGCATATGATATTTGTTGATGGTTCCACAACTGGATATACCACTACTCAAGTCCTTGCACTCTACCCGATGATTTGAAATCAAGTGTGTTACATGCTTTATTCAACATGCATTTGAGTAGCAGACCCTGCAGCAAAGATTACCCTATTGTGCTGAGAGAGTGTGAAGAATCAAATCCTATGGGATGAGTTGGTGGCAGCCTTTTGTACATTGGAATGCCTTAATTCCATGCAAAATACTTTGTTGAATACTTTATCGAGTTTACCTCCCAAATTGGAAACATTTGATGTGGTGTTGTGTAGAAAGATAGGTTTACCATTTGAATGACCAAAAATATGTGTATTGTTATTTTGGATATCGTCTAGGCATACAGTTGAAGTCGGGAAGTTTACATACACCTTAGCCAAATACATTTAAACTTAGTTTTTCTAAATTCCTGACATTTAATCCTCGTAAAAGTCCCTGTCTTAGGTCAGTTAGGATCACCACTTTATTTTAAGAATGTGAAATGTCAGAATAATAGTAGTGATTTCTTTCAGCTTTTATTTCTTTCATCACATTCCTAGTTGGTCAGAAGTTTACATACACTCAATTAGCATTTGGTAGCATTGCCTATTAAATTGTTTAACTAGGGTCATACGTTTCGTTTCGGGTAGCCTTCCAGAAGCTTCCCACAATAAGTTGGGTGAATTTTGGCCCATTTCTTCTGACAGAGCTGATGTAACTGAGTCGGGTTTGTAGGCCTCCTTGCTCGCACACGCTTTTTCAGTTCTGCCCACAAATTTTCTATAGGATTGAGGTCAGGGCTTTGTGATGGCCACTCCAATACCTTGACTTTGTTGTCCTTAAGCTATTTTGCCACAACTTTGGAAGTATGTTTGGGGTCATTGTCAATTTGGCCCCATTTGCAACCAAGCTTTAACTTCCTGACTGATGTCTTGAGATGTTGCTTCAATATAGCCACATAATTTTCCTACCTCATGATGCCATCTATTTTGTGAAGTGGACCAGTCTCTCCTGCAGCAAAACACCCTCACAACATGATGCTGCCACTCCCATGCCTCACGTTTGGGATGGTGTTCTTCTGCTTGCAAGACTCCCCCTTTTTCCTCCAAACATAACGATGGTCATTATGGCCAAACTGTTCTATTTTTGTTTCATCAGACCAGAGGTAATTTCTCCAAAAAGTATGATCTTTGTCCCCATGTGCAGTTGCAAACCGCAGTCTGGCTTTTTTTTATGGCGGTTTTGGAGCAGTGGCTTCTTCCTTGCTGAGCGGCCTTTCAGGTTATTTCGATATAGGACTCATTTTATTGTGGAACATGTCTCCTTCCTGAGCAGTATGACGGCTGCATGGTTCCCATAGTGTTTATACTTGCGTACTATTGTTTGTACAGATGAACGTGGTACCTTCAGGCATTTTGGAAATTGCTCCCAAGGATGAACCAGACTTGTGGTGGTCTACAATTTGTTTTCTGAGGTTTTGGCTGATTTCTTTTGATTTTCCCATGATGTCAAGCAAAGAGGCACTGAGTTTGAAGGTAGGCCTTGAAATGCATCCACAGGTACACCTCCAATTGACTCAAATTATGTAAATTAGCCTATCAGAAGCTTCTAAAGCCATGGCATAATTTTCTGGAATTTTCCAAGCTGTTTAATGGCACAGTCAATTTAGTGTAAGTAAACTTCTGACCCACTGGAATTGTGTTACAGTGAAATATAAGTCAAATAATCTAAGTCTGTAAACAATAGTGTCATGCAAGTAGATGTCCTAACCGACTTGACAAAACTATAGTTTGTTAATAACAAGAAATTTGTGGAGTGGTTGAAAAACGAGTTTAATGACTCCAACCTAAGTGTATGTAAACTTCTGACTTAAGCTGTATATGATCAGAACATATTTTTTTTAGATTAGTCTTATTTACATTTTTACTGCAAGATATGAATTGCCACAATGTTCTTATTTTTTTTATTTTTTATTAAGTAAATAGGCCACATTACGTTTAAGATTACCTTTTAAAAGTTAAATATAGAAAGGTTTCAGTCTTAATTATCATATCTTTGATTTTATATAGCTTCAATTAATTTAAAATTGTCATTGGGTAGGGCCCTATAAACCTGTTATACTTTGGCTGATGTTTTTCTGTTTTTCAGGGTTTCACATCCTGTGTTCTATTTTTTTAAATAGAAAAACATCAACATTAGTTCTTAAGTCCACAACAATGCTTAAACCACATCAGTAGACCAGTTTTTGAGGTCTGGGAAAAATCTGAAGTCGATTTTTTGGGTGCAGTTACCTTTTCAATTCAAGTGACCACTTTGCATGGGGCTTTTGTTTAGCTGTGTTATTGTAGTGTACGTGATGGTAGATTTTGCAAAACAAATACCCGCTGCATTGATGACTTTGTAGTTAACATTTCATAGAGTTTTTTCGGAATGCCTTTCCATCTGGAGTCACAGTGGTAAACCGTACACACGCAGAAGAGGGTGTTCTCGTTGTCTATTCAGAAAGTTGCTGGAAATACGAATCACATGCATTCTGTTCATGTCTTATGATAAAGTTTTGCAAATTAAGACATTGTTAATACATATTTTTTAATTTTGTTGAATTCTGTTTTAATGCCTGTATTCCATGAGGGCCCTGATTTATTGTATTTGGACCAGAGTGAGGCTCTCTACTAATTATTGTTCCTGCAGTGATGATTCTTCATTGAATGTTTTCGTAATTTATCTGCAGATAATCGGCGAAATGTCTAGGCCTACCAGTAGCCTATACAAATTAGGGGGCCAAATGAACAGCTCTCTCAAGATTTGGTATGCTACACTGACTGAGGAGACGAGTCACTCACTTTAGTGTCACTGTCTGGCAAGCCCCGACATCCTAGGAAAGGAAACCTGGGAAATCCTTTGGTTTACTTGTCCTGATGTGACGCCATGGACACACAACCACATTGAGTGATTTATGAATGGCAAAGGGATATATGAGATCGAATTTATTCAATCATTTTGACTCATCGTAGCCACTTAATTTTCACAAAAAGGTTTACATACCTGTTAGTGAGCATTTCTCATTTGCTAAGATAATCCATCCACCTGACAGGTTTGGCATATCAAGAAACCGATTAAACAGCATGATCATTACACAGGTGCACCTTGTGCTGGGGGCAATAAAAGGCCACTTTAAAATGTACAGTTTTGTTACAACACAATGCCGCAGATGTCTCAAGTTGAGGGAGCATGCAATTAGCATGCAGACTGCAGGAATGTCCACCAGTGCTGTTGCCATATCATCTAATGTTTATTTCTCTACCATAAGCTACATATTTTAGAGAATTAGGCAACACGTCCAACCGGCCTGACAACCACAGCGTGGTGTTGGTGAGCGGTTTACTGATGTCGACGTTGTGAACAGGGTGCCCCATGGTGACGTGGAGGGGTTATGGTATGGGCAGGCCTAAGCTACAGACAACCAACACAATTGCCTTTTTATAGATGGCAATTTGAATGCTGTGACGAGGTCCTGAGGCCCATTGTTGTGCCATTCATCCGCCGTCATCACATGCCATGTCGCAAGGATCTGTACACAATTCCTGGAAGCTGAAAATGTCCCAGTTCCATGGCCTGCATACTCACCAGACATGTCGCCCATTGAGCAAGTTTGGGATGCTCTGTATTGTTGTGTTTGACAGCGTGTTCCAGTGTACATGGTATGTGGAAATTCACGATCATCATGCTCTTTCCATCCTCTAAAGAAATGTGACAAACCAACCAAAGTGCGCACAAATTGTACCTTAATCGCTCGCTTTGTGACTGACAGGCACCTATGCTGTCAATAGTTTGCTAGAATATGCATGTTAATTATAGTGGGAGGGCTCAATGGAATAGTGACTTAACTTTCAAGTGGAAAGTTATCTAGTTAATATGAAGTGGAAAGAGTTGCAGGCTATAATTTGGCTGTAACCGGCTGATTAGCCTTCCCACTAGCGGATATCAGTGTAGTTGATTGAGGAATCATGGAGTGATTATCTAATCCATCTAGGCCTGACGCAAATATGAATGTGAAACACAAAATGTTAAAGATTATGTAACTCATTCTGAAAATATACAGGATTTGACTTACTTCCATACTGAGGTTATGGGTTAGGTTGGACAAATCTTACTTCCTACCCCTTCATATAGTTCAGGTTTCTCTAACAACCAGTAGGCCTACACAAACTAAGCTTTGTGGAAATGACAATACTTTAGATGGGAATGGATGAGCATTGCACGCTTGAAATTCAACATGCTATTTTTTTTTTTTTTTTTTCATTTCACCTTTATTTAACCAGGTAGGCTAGTTGAGAACAAGTTCTCATTTGCAACTGCGACCTGGCCAAGATAAAGCATAGCAGTGTGAGCATACAACAAAGAGTTACACATGGAGTAAACAATTAACAAGTCAATAACACAGTAGAAAACAAAGGGGGGGTCTATATACAATGTGTGCAAAAGGCATGAGGAGGTAGGCAAATAATTACAATTTTGCAGATTAACACTGGAGTGATAAAAGATCAGATGGTCATGTACAGGTAGAGATATTGGTGTGCAGAAGAGCAGAAAAGTAAATAAATAAAAACAGTATGGGGATGAGGTAGGTGAAAAGGGTGGGCTATTTACCAATAGACTATGTACAGCTGCAGCGATCGGTTAGCTGCTCAGATAGCTGATGTTTGAAGTTGGTGAGGGAGATAAAAGTCTCCAACTTCAGCGATTTTTGCAATTCGTTCCAGTCACAGGCAGCAGAGTACTGGAACGAAAGGCGGCCAAATGAGGTGTTGGCTTTAGGGATGATCAGTGAGATACACCTGCTGGAGCGCGTGCTACGGATGGGTGTTGCCATCGTGACCAGTGAGCTGAGATAAGGCGGAGCTTTACCTAGCATAGACTTGTAGATGACCTGGAGCCAGTGGGTCTGGCGACGAATATGTAGCGAGGGCCAGCCGACTAGAGCATACAAGTCGCAGTGGTGGGTGGTATAAGGTGCTTTAGTGACAAAACGGATGGCACTGTGATAGACTGCATCCAGTTTGCTGAGTAGAGTGTTGGAAGCCATTTTGTAGATGACATCGCCGAAGTCGAGGATCGGTAGGATAGTCAGTTTTACTAGGGTAAGCTTGGCGGCTTGAGTGAAGGAGGCTTTGTTGCGGAATAGAAAGCCGACTCTTGATTTGATTTTCGATTGGAGATGTTTGATATGAGTCTGGAAGGAGAGTTTGCAGTCTAGCCAGACACCTAGGTACTTATAGACGTCCACATATTCTAGGTCGGAACCATCCAGGGTGGTGATGCTAGTCGGCATGCAGGTGCAGGCAGCGACCGGTTGAAAAGCATGCATTTGGTTTTACTAGTGTTTAAGAGCAGTTGGAGGCCACGGAAGGAGTGTTGTATGGCATTGAAGCTTGTTTGGAGGTTAGATAGCACAGTGTCCAAAGACGGGCCGAAAGTATATAGAATGGTGTCGTCTGCGTAGAGGTGGATCAGGGAATCGCCCGCAGCAAGAGCAACATCATTGATATACACAGAGAAATAGTCTATAGTCTAAGCTCATCACATTTTGTGAGAAAAGATACAAGTGGGTGATTTTACACATTGCTCTACGTTTAGTAGCAGCATGTCATTGACAGCTGCAGTCCTGTAGACCTAGAAAAAGCTCAGCTGGTACTAATCCTAGGAACTGAACACATTTCCATGACATGCATTGTAGATGCCATGTTTGTGTTGCGGATGAATGCTCCTCATTTAAAAGTGCTGCTAGCATTAGATAGGCCAACATAGTTAGTGTAATGAGAACAGGCCATTCAGCTCATCCAGCCTTCCCATATACAGTGCCTTGCGAAAGTATTCGGCCCCCTTGAACTTTGCGACCTTTTGCCACATTTCAGGCTTCAAACATAAAGATACAGTTTTATATTTTTTTGTGAAGAATCAACAACAAGTGGGACACAATTATGAAGTGGAACGACATTTATTGGATATATCAAACTTTTTTAACAAATTAAAAAAAGAAAAATTGGGCGTGCAAAATTATTCAGCCCCCTTAAGTTAATACTTTGTAGCGCCACCTTTTGCTGCGATTACAGCTGTAAGTCGCTTGGGGTATGTCTCTATCAGTTTTGCACATCGAGAGACTGACATTTTTTTCCCATTCCTCCTTGCAAAACAGCTCGAGCTCAGTGAGGTTGGATGGAGAGCATTTGTGAACAGCAGTTTTCAGTTCTTTCTACAGATTCTCGATTGGATTCAGGTCTGGACTTTGACTTGGCCATTCTAACACCTGGATATGTTTATTTTTGAACCATTCCATTGTAGATTTTGCTTTATGTTTTGGATCATTGTCTTGTTGGAAGACAAATCTCCGTCCCAGTCTCAGGTCTTTTGCAGACTCCATCAGGTTTTCTTCCAGAATGGGCCTGTATTTGGCTCCATCCATCATCCCATCAATTTTAACCATCTTCCCTGTCCCTGCTGAAGAAAAGCAGGCCCAAACCATGATGCTGCCACCACCATGTTTGACAGTGGGGATGGTGTGTTCAGGGTGATGAGCTGTGTTGCTATTACTCCAAACATAATGTTTTGCATTGTTGCCAAAAAGTTCAATTTTGGTTTCATCTGACCAGAGCACCTTCTTCCACATGTTTGGTGTGTCTCCCAGGTGGCTTGTGGCAAACTTTAAACAACACTTTTTATGGATATCTTTAAGAAATGGCTTTCTTCTTGCCACTCTTCCATAAAGGCCAGATTTGTGCAATATACGACTGATTGTTGTCCTATGGACAGAGTCTCCCACCTCAGCTGTAGATCTCTGCAGTTCATCCAGAGTGATCATGGGCCTCTTGGCTGCATCTCTGATCAGTCTTCTCCTTGTATGAGCTGAAAGTTTAGAGGGACGGCCAGGTCTTGGTAGATTTGCAGTGGTCTGATACTCCTTCCATTTCAATATTATCGCTTGCACAGTGCTCCTTGGGATGTTTAAAGCTTGGGAAATCTTTTTGTATCCAAATCCGGCTTTAAACTTCTTCACAACAGTATCTCGGACCTGCCTGGTGTGTTCCTTGTTCTTCATGATGCTCTCTGCGCTTTTAACGGACCTCTGAGACTATCACAGTGCAGGTGCATTTATACGGAGACTTGATTACACACAGGTGGATTGTATTTAGCATCATTAGTCATTTAGGTCAACATTGGATCATTCAGAGATCCTCACTGAACTTCTGGAGAGAGTTTGCTGCACTGAAAGTAAAGGGGCTGAATCATTTTGCACGCCCAATTTTTCAGTTTTTGATTTGTTAAAAAAGTTTGAAATATCCAATAAATGTCGTTCCACTTCATGATTGTGTCCCACTTGTTGTTGATTCTTCACAAAAAAATACAGTTTGATATCTTTATGTTTGAAGCCTGAAATGTGGTAAAAGGTCGCAAAGTTCAAGGGGGCCGAATACTTTCGCAAGGCACTGTACCTATCTCTAAGTGACCGTCCCTAATGAACATGGAAACAAATGTGATTTCAGGTTTAGGGTGATATCAGGAAGTTATCGTTATAGGACAGTCATTGTGGTGTCTGTCATGGTGTCTGTTACTCATCAGTTAGGGTGTGCAGAGGATCTGCTGGCTCCTCATTAGCGGTCTCTCCAGACAGGGTTGCCAGGTCCAGCAAAAATGTGTAGCCCAAAGACCACTCAACCTGCTCACAAGGCCTGAAAACGAGCTCCCCAAAAAATTGCAGCAAGAGTTAACGTATATTGATCCAATAAACCCCTTTTTCTGTAACGTTATCGAGCAAATGAAGGTATATTGACCTAACTTGTAACGACATATGAAAAATGTTATAATTTGGTTTTCTATCAAAATAATAATTATTGCAGGCTAACGTGATGTAATAAAGACATTTTAATATGTTGCGCGAGAAAAGATAATTTGCCGTTAAACTCGGCAGATAAATCGACATACATTAATGAAAATTTTACTAAATGAACTGTTATGATTGTAAATAAATTCCTTTTGAATGTATCTATAGATACATCTGCCAGGAGAATGATGAAAGTTGGACAGAGGATCTCAATCTACGCAAGAAACGCATGGAAAACTTCCAAAAATGAAGGTTAGGCTATTTTCTGGCAGTCAATTTGTGCCAGATGTTAAGACTACAAACACTTATTAATGGCCTGTTTGCGAGATTGACTTGTCATTTCAATAGTCTAGGGCTGTCCCTGACATAAAAAAAAAAGAATCCTATGTTTGATTTAAATCAACTATATGTAGGCTACTGAGCTTGTCAGATGTTTAAGCGCTGCGACTAAAAATGAAGACGCACAAATGACTAAAGAGGGAGCTAGAGATCAATATTGCCTAACTGGAAGAAAAACCTGTTGTCCCTTTTCATGCTGAGTGGTTATTGAAAGGGAGAGAGCCGTGAATAGTCTATGTTGAGGAGCTATTGTCATTCTCAATGGATGTAAAAACAGACTTTGTTTACTTGCTGTTTGAGGAAGAAAAAAATGTACTTTGAGAAGCTCTGCAGTGATGGTGAGTGAAGACTATGAGAAATAGTATCAGATCTCCAAATTGGCACATTTATAAGCCTACGTTTGTGCAGGCCAGGTAGCCTAGGCCTAGTTCTATGCGTAATCAAGTGTGTCTTTACACAAGATTGACAGGAGTGATGGACACAAAAGACAATGGAACTCGTAAATGGAATCAAAGTTAAGCCCAAACATTTTATACCCATGCTTATCTGCCAGGTGCGCATGTAAAAGTAGTCCCTCCAGAAATCTTGGTTCAATTTTTTTAGTTCCACCTGTGTTTTTGGGTCATCTGCCCTCTTGAGGCCTGGAGTTCTTTAAAGGACGAGCTGCCATTGTGCTCATGTTTTTAGTGTTCTATTTCCTGACGCAACACCTCCCACTTGACCTCCTGGTTCTAGAACCCAAGGAGGTCACACGAACCTCTGTGTTGGGTCAGAGTTTTGCCTCCAGCTTCCTGAAACGCCTTTCTGACAAGAATGGCACCCTTTTGTTTGGCAGGTGTGACAAGGCCTATTGGGTCATATAGGCTAGCTACCTGGCTCAGCAGTTCTCTTCTCGTCAGTGGGTTTGGAGTTTTCACTCTCACCTCTTCATCAAGTAGATTTTGACCGACTCATTTTCTTTTTCCTCTTTGAGAAATTGATTGAAGTCATGAGGTACAGTTTATCCTCCTCAACAAGGTATCCAACTCCAAGGGCGGTCTCCTTCCCTCATTTGGTTTGGGAGAATGAGTGCTGTGCTTGACTGCGCTCCATGTTCTCCTGGTACGATCTCCTGCCTCCCACTTTGATCTGACCGGACCCAGGGCTTGAGGAAGAAGCCGCCTGCCTGCCTTCAGGATCTCTTCAACCCTTCTGGTGTTCTGGTCCAGTTTTTGCAAGTCATTATGGGAAGTCGGGATGTCATCCACATAGGATCCTACGTTCCTCCTCCAGGTGAGCAAACATGAGCAGTTTGGCTGTCTCTCTCATAGCCAATTGCGCAATGCACCCGGCTGGTCGATCGCCAATGTTGACTCTGGTGATCGCATACTCTTCAATCTCTTCAATCTCTTCCTCCTCAGCGTCTCTCCAGAGAAATCGGTGGAGGTGCATCTCCAGGTCTTCCAACCACACAGAATTGTACATTTTCTTAATGTCGCCGAGGGCAGCATGGACGCCTCTCCTGAACCTGAGTAGTACTGCTCGGATGGGATTGAGGACATCAGGCCCTTTCAGCAGAAGGTCATTCATGCTGACCCCTCTAAACTTCTGGCTGCTGTTCCATACCAGTCGCACAGGTGTTGTGAGAGAGTGCGGGTTTGGCACCACCAAGTGGCTGACATACCATACTGGCCCCTTCCAGCTGGCAATGAGCTCTTTGGTGAGTTTCTTTGCTGTTCTTCTCTCCACCATTTCATGGACTTGAGCTGTGTATGCTATTCTCCACTCTGGCTCTTTTTTGAGTTGCTTTTCTGTTCTCAAGAAGGTGGCTTCCACCCCACTCCTGTTGTCAGGAAGGGAACTTGGATCTTGAATCCAGGGGTATTTTGTGTGCCAGTGGGGTTCATCACTGTGAGCTTCTGCTTTGATGTAGGTGAGGCCTTTCCTTATGATCTCCAGCTCTCTTTCCTCACTCAGAGTCATTTCCTTGCCTCCTGGTTGACAGTTGACGCACCGGCGTCCTCCACACTTTGGGTCGCAAGCTGCTCCAATGCTGTCCCATTTCCACCAATCCAAGAACTCTCAGCGAGCAACTGTGCCTTTGGTTTCAGCTGTGAACAGCTTAGCTATCTCTTAATACTTGACAGCGGTTGCTCTCATGGATCGAGCAAAATGTGTTTCAGACCTGTGTGCGGCTATATCCACTTCTTCAAACAGATCTGGATGTGCTCCACCAACAGTCTTTTCTAGCGGGCCTTACCACAAGACAAGGTCTCCAATCACCTTCACTCTTTGCGGAGCAAGTCTTCCTTAGTGGTGGCTTATCAGTAGCTCTACTCTCTGGTCTACTCAGATCTGCTAGATTGACTTCTGGGAAGAACTTCTTGAGTTGCTCAGCTTTGATGACTCTGTGGATGTTGGCAATTTCATAAAAACCATAGCAGATAAGCTCATGAGCTCTTTCTGTGCCTATGGGTGTTTTGACCCTCATTCTGAGGAGATATTTTCTGGTTCTAACCTTCATGGCCATTCCTCCGACTCCATGAACGACTAAAGTGATGTTTTCACTGCAAAGATGTAATCTTCTGGCAGCTCTGAGTGATGTAGTTTGTGTCCGATGCCAAGTCGATCAGGGTTCCAATTTTTTGTCCTGCATTGGCAGTTACCTTGAGCAGCATTAGAATAACTGACAATTCTTCTACTGCACTTGACTCAGTCACTCCCAGCTGATTATTTTCGACAGTTTGTTTTCGCAGTGATGTTGGTGAATGCTTTCTTGAATTTCTCTGCCATCTCTGGGGAGAGCTTAGATACAAATTCCTCCTGCTCCTCTGTAAGTGTATACCTTCTCACATTGGATTGTCTTCTGTCTGAGTCACTCCTCTTGAAATCTCCCTTCAGACAAAGAAAGAAATTATGGTCTTTCTTAGTCTCTTTTCCTGCCCAGGTAAGTGTCTTTGCATTCATCTTCTCCATGACAGACCAAGCACCTCTTGCAGGCCCCCAGCTTTTCTACAGGATCCAACTTTTCCACAGGCTTCAGTTCTTTGAAACGCTTGCAAAAGGATCTTTTCTCTATGCTTTTCATCTCCACAGACAACACAGCTGCCTTTCCTTGTGGAACGTGTGGATGCATATTTTCTTTCCACACAAGCATATTTCTTTTCTGGCTTTACACTCACTCCCAGCTGCTCTCTCTTTTTCAAGAATTTCCTCCTGTGTTTTCAGGAATTTAAGAATGTTCTCAAAGTGATTGTCCGGCGTGACATTATTTCTCGGGTTTACCATGAAGACAAGCCAATCTCGCTTGATGTTGTCAGGTAACTTGCTTTCTATGGATTTGATCACTGGAGGGTTGTTGATGGCTCCTGTGCCTCCAAGCTCTGTGAGATCATCCAGTGCCTACTATATAGTTTGGATCATGTCTAACTTTCCTTGGCTGATTTGCTCTTAAAGCAGGGATTTTCTCCAGATCCTCAATTATCTCAAAGGCAATGGTAGACCTGTTTCCATACCTGTTCTCAAGCACACTGAACATGTCCTCAGCAGTATTGTAAGTAGACAAACGGAGGTCTCTGCACATTCTCTCATCTACACTGTCAAGGAGTTGGATCTTTTTTACTTTGAATGAGCCTGTTGGTTCCCCCTGCTTCTGTAGACTCTCCCAGTCTCTCCTCCATCGATGGAAATTCCTTTTATACCCACTGAACCTGGGTAAACAGGTTGGTTTTATTCTCAGTGTCTGCTGTGGAGCTGGCACGGGCTTCTGCTGCACTCTCCCTCTGTAATTCCCTTCTGCAATTCTTTGCGCTGTGAGAAATCCTGCCCTCCTTGCTTCAAGGTTGTTTCTGAATGCTTTCAGATCCTTTACTCTGGCTTCCAGCCGTTCTTTTTCTGCTACTGGAATCCACTCTCACGCTCTGCTAGGCTTGTGATTGCATCTTGGACTTGTGCCTTCGCACCATCCCACCGTAGCTCGAAGCCATCTCTATTTACAGCAATAACAGGTATTTGAACAACTCCATCACAGGCGGTCTCAGCTTCTTTGATTGCAGACTTCACCTCGTCCTCCCCGTATCTAGGCCATAGGTTGGACTGGATCATCCCCCTGACCTCATCCAATCGTACTTCCCATTGTTGGAATGTCTTCTCAAGTTCAGTCTGCTGCTGCTTGCTCAGGTCAGCTTCTTCACCCTCATCGGTTTCAGCTTCAATGTCTGCCAGAAGTCCAGCCCTGTATTCATCATTTGTCTCACTGACCTTCCTTGCCTCAGACGTGAGCTTCTTGAACTCCTCTCGCAGTTCGCTCTTAGTCATGTGTTTTGCACCTCTGCTAAGGAAGTTTGCTTGCTTGGTAAAAGCACTTTTAGCCAAAGTTCTTTCTTGCTTCAGCTCCTTCACTGTTTTTCCAAGAGTTTCCTCTGCCATTTTGAGATGTAAGCCAATCCTCCTCTCTGCGACAGCTTTCCTAACTTCAGGCCGTTAATCCTTTTGTCTTCACTGCCACGCTGGTTATCAACTGTCAAGTTGTCTAGGTGTTATAATTATTTCAGCTCTGCCCAAACTTGAAAACGGCTTGCTCAACACGTGAAGGATGCAAAGGGACAACTCAATTCCTTTTTAGTGTTTTATTATGGTTTTGATGCCATATGTTGAAACCGTTGAATAGAGTAATTGAATGACAGAGGAATAGGAATAGGTTGATAACCTTAAACAGAGAATAAACATGCATTATTTTACACAAACAATGCATTACACGGCAACAAAGCATGGCATTGAATAAAGTAAACGTTTAAACAATTTAATCTAGCACTTCAAGCAATTACTTCTGCAGTCAGAAAATATCCACAAAAAAATAAGTCACCACTCCGACCAGAGTTAAACATGTAAATTGTGCTAAGCACTGGATGCAACATAATAAATAATTCCAAACATTACATACCAGTTGCGTCTTTAGGGTTGAACAATGAGCTGTTTGTATGTTGAGGCCCCAAGCAAAGCTAAGCCCAAATATTTTATACCCATGTTTATCTGCCAGGTGCGCATGTAAAAGTACCAGTCGCACAGGTATTTTCCATCGATGAAACAACATTCTAAAGACGGTTGACATCTAGTGGAAGCCTTAGGAAGTGCGTAAGGACCCATATCCCTCTGTGTATTCGATAGGGGCTGAGTTCAAAATCTACAAACCTCAGATTTCCCACTTCCTGTTTGGATATTTTCTCAGCTTTTTGCCTGCCATATGAGTTATGTTATACAGACATCATACAGACATCATTCAAACAGTTTTAGAAACTTCAATGTGTTCTATCCAATACTAATAATAATATGCATCTGTGACTGAGTAGGAGGCAGTTTACTCTGGGCATGCTTTTCATCCTAAAGTGAAAATGCTGCCTCCTATCCCAAAGAAGTTAACGACTGTAGTGGCTTCCTTTCCTCTTTACCACAGCTCAACTTCAGCCGTTTTCCATATTTCCACCTCCTTCAGGAAATGTTCATAAGTCCTCATTCTTGGTTGATAATAGTTAATGCTCTCATTTTCCTGTTCCTCCTCTGTGACCAGCTCTAGCACAGATTCATGAGCATTCTTAGTCATTGATAACAGCATCAAATGCTTCAAGACCCTCATTCACAGTTTCAATGTTTCCTCCATCAATAAGAATGACTTATTTCATTCATTTTGTCTACACACTCCAAGTTTGCCTCTCCGGGCTGCATAGAGTGTATTTAAATGTTCCTCTGCCCTCTCCAATGGGGTCTTATTTGGGATTTCATCCTCCATCCTCCATCATTCACTTTTAGTTCACTCAATTTACATTGACACAGTTGTTGGTTTGATTGTTAAACGTAATGCCCCTTTAGACCTCCTTTAATGCTTTAAAACACAGTCACCCATTTCAGCATATTGACCCATTTTTGAATTGAACATGTGCAAGTTTGGCATTTTAGATGTTTTAAACATTTCATCCCATAAGTTTTTTCCTCGTTAATGAAGTTTAAACACGCAGTGTCTTTAGATCATTTAGTTGCATTCCGTTGTTGCATTGCATTTCCACATTAAGCCAAATATTAGACATATGATTAGGCTACATTGTGCATAGGATCTCGGTGTTAACCAAACTTAAACTTCTAAATTGTTTTCACAGCGCTGTGTTTTGAATTCCATTCCCAAGTTTATCAAACATTCCAATTATAAGCACATTTGCGCTTCCATAATATAAGAACTTAGTTACACTAACAACAAATGAATATATCTCAATCAGGTAAATATAAACCATAAAGGTACGTACATAATATTTCAACATAAACATAAATATTTAATATATTTTCACAAATGTACATGGAGCTCTGTGTTCTGTATTTTATACAAATATGTCCAAATCGGCTCTAACAACGACCGTTCCACATGTGCATGTTTTAAACCCTTTAACACCCTTTTGTGTTTCAGTGCCTTGTGGTGTCTGATCTGTGAAGTTATTTGGATTTTTACGAGTGATTTGAAAGACGGAGTCCTGAAAAGGGAGCGTTTCTTTTTTTTGCTGCATTATATTTTAAGAGAAATGCCACGAAGGCCACGGTGCAATTTAAAAGTTGCCCAAAAACCTGCGACCAATACATTTTCATCCGCGACATTGTTTTCGAAGCAGCCAAATTTGCAGGGAAACCCCTGACTCTAGAGTTCCTGTAGGCCCCAGGGGGGATGATGTTGGGAATACCCGCCGAGACACAAGGAGCCCCTTGGTCGTCTGGACAGCAGAGGCTTTATCGACGGATTCTTGAGGCAGCCTGTCGCATTGCAGCCTGGACTTCAGAGACTGGGAAGACGGGCAGAGAAAGAGAGTAAAGAGTCTTATGGGAAGGAGAGTAAAAGATTGAGAGAACAATAAGGCAATATATCTGCTCCCCAACAACAGGAGCTCACCTCAGCCAAATCACTCAAGGGACTTTACATCGGCTTTGTGTTTCAGTGCCTTGTGGTGTCAGCAATTAGGCTAGCTTTTGTCTGGTGTCGTAATGACCGATGTGCTCGGCTTTTGGAAACGTTTCGGCAAGAGCAGCATTCTCAACACACCCTACAGGGCACTTTTTCAAAGACTACGTCAGCGCTTCACTCAGAATAGTGGGGCACAAGGACGCTGATTCATTAACTGATGTGCTTTGAAGGCAGACTTCTGTTCTGTTCTGGTAGTGCTCTCTGTCCAAAGGTTTTCCATTTGATATGTTTTCCTGGCCTTGAAAAGGGATGCTTTTAGCTAACGAAGTGCAACCACCCTATCTTATTTAAACATATCCCTTGGCTTTTTATTACTGCTTTTTGCAAGCTGACACTAGAGGAAATTTCTGTAAATAAAGAGCTACTATTGGGATAATAGGCCAACTTCGCAATTATAAAAATGTAAATGTTGCCATCGCATGTGTTACCCTGACTAGGTAGCTTGGCAACCACCAAGGCAAATAAACAAATGAATGTGTTAATGAGCAAAACAAGCATAAATCTAGATATTCAAAATGACATGTCTCAACAGCCCTGCAGTCATATATTATGCAACGGACCCACCCTCCTTTGTACACTCGTTATGTACGTGAGTGCTCAAACTCTCAAAGGGCTCCTTGTTTGTCTTCATCCTCTGCTGCTGCACACAAAGGCAGGCGTGACCCCTGACCTTGGCCCTAGATGCTGAAGGAACATTGTGTGTTCATTATTTACACAACTGGCATAGCCCAGTGTCCCGGGCCCTGACCCCACACATTAAGAGCTGCTAACTCGCTCTCGCCCCACAGCTTGAAAAGCATCTCCCCTCAGCCTCCCAGGCTGCACATACACCGGCTTCTGAGGATGCCATGGAATTCCCTATCAGGATTCCATTCCCCCATAAACAATTCCTGCATTGATAGGGGAGGTTGGAAAGCTGCCAGGGTATTCCTACAATGGAGAGGGGGGGATAATGAGGCAGCAGCATTGACAAAGGGAATTCTCATTCAGGGCCTGGATTGGCAACATGGTGTGTGTGAAATTGTGTGGCAGCGCTTAGGGAGCCACAGAACAGATACCTGAGCAGGATCACCCACCAACACACTCACAATCCCAGCCATTGTGCTCCCAGTGCATGGGAGGTATCCGGTCAGGGTGTAGGCTCTCAACGCCACTCGTACCAGAAAGAAGAATTTCAGCTTGCTTTTTAGTAGAGCTTGAGAAACATTCACACTCCCCTCATAGTTTTGCTATTTGTTATATTGAGTGTAAGAATATAGATGCTAGAATAACTGAGAATTTGTAGCCTATTTTTCATTGTCTTCTGTATCATTAGTGATGGGGGTAACATGGGCAGTTGCATCATAGTATTTTTGGAATATGTTGATATTTGGCTCCAAGTATCTATTTGTGTTCCATCTTTTTAAGTAGTGAACCAAAATGTTTAGCACTTTTTTAGTTCCATGGATGATTTTCTCATGCTCTCGTCTCTCTGCAGCAGACATATTGTGAGCAATATGTTTGGAACATCAAATCGCAATAAAATTACAATGCAGAAAGTATTGTTAGAATTGCAATACTATCGTATTGTCACCCAAGTAAGTATTGTGATAATATTGTATTGTGAGGTCCCTGGCAAAAAAATCCCATCAGCATGCTCTTGTCTCCCTAGTTCTGTTTAGCCTGGTATAGGAAGCCATTTACGGTTGTGTGTTTTACCCAGTCACAGAATGAATACACTGGAGTCTAAAAATGTAGAGGACACAAGTGAAACTGTCAAGTGCACCAGATCTTTACATTTGGAAGAGTTGTTGAGTGGCTTAGTGAGTATTTAAGTTGGGTGAGATAAATAGGTGCTCTGGGTGAAACTGAAGTGTGTGTGTGTGTGGTGCACGAGTAAGGTGTTTGTCCCCCCCGCACCCACCCTCAATTGCAAATAACCCACCCGCAACCGCCCGACCTATACAGTGGTTCCTCCTTTAAAAGTTGTGAGCTTATGCCGCGGTACTTAGAGGTCATTTGTGGTTTAGTATGGTTCCCTGCGTCACCACTTCATTGTTCCAGACCAGCGCAAGGGGGGAGTTAGAGCACTGATTATGCTTTTGGGTCCTACTGTGTCTCTAACTGACAATGAATGGGCAACATAAACCTAAATAGAAACTGATAATTGTACACGACTTCAGTATTACTTACTTAAACTGTTACTCTAAGGCTTTTTATTTTGTTAGGATTATTTTGCTCTTAATGTGGTAGTTTAGCCACTCCCGACCGGTCACGTTGTACAACACCTGAGTGGCACAATGGCCTAAGACACTGCATAGCAGTGCAAGCTGTGTTGCTACAGATGCTGGTTAAATACCTGTGCTGGCCCGAGATCACTGTAGGTTTTTGATTTTTCTCCCTCTAAAAACAGAAATAAATGATTCCAAATAACAAACTGGCTTGGATAACAAATTAGTAACAATGTCTCACCCCATGTTCAAGAATGGCCTGTTATTAATGCCAGTTTGCACATTCAAACTAAAACAATTGAACTAATAATGGCATCTTCATGCTTTCACGTATGATAAAAAAATGCTCTTTCAAAATGCACATGTTTATTTAGTTTTGGATCCATAACGAATTACTGTGGGGAGAAAATACCACTGAATTACAAAAATATCATCTACAGTGGGGAGAACAAGTATTTGATACACAGCAGATTTTGCAGGTTTTCCTACTTACAAAGTATGTAGAGGTACACTTCAACTGTGATAGACGGAATCTAAAACAAAAATCCAGAAAATCACATTGATTTTAAAGTAATTAATTACCATTTTATTGCATGACATAAGTATTTGATATTTCAGAAAAGCTGAACTTAATATTTGGTACAGAAACCTTTGTTTGGAATTACAGAGATCACACGTTTCCTGTAGGTCTTGACCAGGTTTGCACACACTGCAGCAGGGATTCTGGCCCACTCCTCCATACAGACCTTCTGCAGATCCTTCAGGTTTCGGGGCTGTCGCTGGGCAATATGGACTTTCAGCTCCCTCCAAAGATTTTCTATTGGGTTCAGGTCTGGAGACTGGCTAGGCCACTCCAGGACCTTGAGATGCTTCTTACGGAGCCACTCCTTAGTTTCCCTGGCTGTGTGTTTCGGGTCGTTGTCATGCTTGAAGACCCAGCCACGACCCATTTTCAATGCTCTTACTGAGGGAAGGAGGTTGTTGGCCAAGATCTCGCGATACATGGCCCCATCCATCCTCCCCTCAATACAGTGCAGTCGTCCTGTCTCCTTTGCAGAAAAACATCCCCAAAGAATGATGTTTCCACCTCCGTGCTTTCCATTTGGGATGGTGTTCTTGGGGTTGTACTCATCCTTCTTCCTCCAAACACGGCGAGTGGAGTTCAGACCAAAAAGCTCTATTTTTGTCTCATCAGACCACATGATCTTCTCCCATTCCTCCTCTGGATCATCCAGATGGTGATTGGCAAACTTCAGGCGGGCCTGGACATGTGCTGGCTTGAGCAGGGGGACCTTGCGTGCGCAGCAGGATTTTATTCCATGACGGCGTAGTGTGTTACTAATGGTTTTCTTTGCGACTGTGGTCTAGTCATCTCCGCATTTTCTTGTACAGCCGTTATGGGAAGGCTATCAAATGCTTCTCTGATGCCCTCTGGTGGTCAAACTAGCACTAACTAGCATTAATGGTACCTGTGGTTAACACTTAAATAACGTGCCATAGAATTCTGTGGCACCTTGCAAGCTGCGACGCAGTACTCTGCAACTTTTAAAGGAGGAACCACTGTGATAAAGGTAATCATAGGCCAGCACCTGACCCTAACCTGCTAGTATAGAAAATGCGCTGTAGGCTAGTCAGAAGGCTGAATGATTTTTTTGACAGAAGGTGCAGGATTTATTTTGCCAGATTTCTAGATATGCTTTTGCTTATTTCCTGCTATTTTCGTTGGTATTTGTCTACTTGTCTAATTATACTAAAGGAAAATATAAACACGACATGCAACAATTTCAAAGATTTTACTGAGTTACAATTCACATAAAGATATCAGTCAATTGAAATAAATGAATTGGGCCCTAATCTATGGTTTTCACGACTGGGCAAGGGAGCTAGGTCCAGCCAATCAGAATATGTTTTCTCCTCAAAAATGTGCTTTATTACAGCCAGCATACCAGATCACCTCTTTACTGTTGATGTTGAGACTGGTGTTTTGCGGGTACTATTTAATGAAGCAGCCAGTTGAGGACTTGTGAGGAGGCGTCTGTTTCTCAAGAGACTAGAGGTCGACCAATTATGATTTTTCAGCGCCGATACTGATTATTGTAGGACCAAAAAAAGCTGATTTAATCAGACGATTTTTATAAATAATAATACAAAAAAATGAATTTATTTATCAAATGTATTTGTCACATACACATGGTTAGCAGATGTTAATGCGACTGTAGCGAAATGCTTGTGCTTCTAGTTCCGACAATGCAGTAGTAACCAACAAGTTATCTAACCTAACAATTCCACAACTACTACCTTATACACACAAGTGTAAAGGGATAAAGAATATGTACATAAAGATATATGAATGAGTGATGGTACAGAACGGCATAGACAAGATGCAGTAGCTGGTATAGAGTACAGTATATACATATGAGATGAGTAATGTAATGTGAACATTATTAAAGTGGCTAGAGATACATTTAAAAATTTTTTTTTTTTTACCTCAATTTCCATTATTAAAGTGTTTGGAGTTGAGTCAGTATGTTGGCAGCAGCCACTCAATGTTAGTGGTGGCTGTTTAACAGTCTGATGGCCTTGAGATAGAAGCTGTTTTTCAGTTTCTCGGTCCCTGCTTTGATGCACCTATACTGACCTCGCCTTCTGGATGACAGCGGAGTGAACAGGCAGTGGCTCGGGTGGTTGTTGTCCTTGATTATCTTTATGGCCTTCCTGTGACATCGGGTGGTGTAGGTGTCCTGGAGGGCAGGTAGTTTGCCCCCGGTGATGCGTTGTGCAGACCTCACTACCCTCTGGAGAGCCTTACGGTTGTGGGCGGAGCAGTTGCCGTACCAGGCGGTGATACAGCCCGACAGGATGCTCTCGATTGTGCATCTGTAGAAGTTTGAGTGCTTTTGGTGATAAGCCAAATTTGATTTTTATATTTGTAATAATGACAATTACAACAATACTGAATGAGCACTTATTTTAACTTAATATGATACATGAATAAAATCAATTTAGTCTCAAATAAATAATGAAACATGTTCAATTAGTTTTAAATAATGCAAAAACAAAGTGTTGGAGAAGATAGTAACAGTCCAATATGTGCCATGTAAAAAAAGCTAACGTTTAAGTTCCTTGCTCAGAACATGCAACAAATGAAAGCTGGTGGTTCCTTTTAATGAGTCTTCAATATTCCCAGTGAAGAAGTTTTAGGTTGTAGTTATTATAGGACTATTTCTCTCTCTACCATTTGTATTTCATATACCTTTGACTATTGGATGTTCATATAGGCACTATAGTATTGCCTGCCTAATCTCGGGACTTGATTGGCTTAAAGTCATAAACAGCGCAATGCTTCAAGCATTGCGAAGAGCTGCTGGTAAATGCAGGAAAGTGCTGTTTGAATGAATCCTTACGAGCCTGCTTCTGCCAACCACCACTCAGTCAGACCGCTATATCAAATCATAGACTTAATTATAATATAATAAACACAGAAATACAAGCCTTTCTCCATTAATGTGGTCAAATCCGGAAACTATCATTTTGAAAACAAAATGTTTATTCTTTCAGTGAAATATGAAACCATTCTGTATTTTGTCGAATGGGTAGCATCCCTAAGTCTAAATAATGCTGTTACATTGCACAAAATTCAATGTTATGCCATAATTATGTAAAATTCCGACAAATTAATTAGTCTTTGTTAGGAAGAAATGGTGCGGCCCAAACTGTTGCATATACCCTGACTCTGCTTGCACTGAATGCAAGAGAAGTGACACAATTTCCATAGTTACTATTGCCCGCTAACATGCATTTATTTGAACTAAATATGCAGTTTAAAAAAATATATACTTTTGTGTATTGATTTTAAGAAAAGCATTGATGTTCATGGTTAGGTACATTTTTGCAACGAATGTGCTTTATTCGCGCATGCGCTTTTGTTAAATCCTCACCGGTTTGGCGAAGTTGAATTAGGCTGTGATTCAATGATAAATTAACAGTCACCGCATTGATTATATGCTACACAGGACAAGCTAGTTAACCTAGTAATATCAACCGTGTGTAATTAACTAGTGATTATGTGAAGATTGATTTTGTTTTTATAAGAAGTTTAATGCTAGCTAGCAACTACCTTGGCTCATTGCAGCCACAAGGTCCTTTTGACACTGCACTTGAGTAACAGGTGGTTAGCCTGCCACACAGTTTCCTCATGGATTGCAATGTAATTGGCGTCCAAAAAGGCTGATAACCAATTTGTTATGAAAACAGCCCTTATTAATCAGCCATGCTGATTTGGCTACTTCAAAAGTGTCCTGTAGCTTACGTGCTCACGTTCATCCACTCCACTCTAATATAATTCAAGCATCCAAACTGCACAACAGCCATTCGATTTAATGGAAAGAGACTTCTGTTACAAAACACAAGTTTAATGACACTCGGAGATTGTCAATCCAATTATTCACTACTAAGTAGGGAGGGATGTATTTTCTAATTGTTGAGATGATCATCAAACCATGATAAGAGCTCCAAGTCGGTAATCAGTATGCAGTTATGCGTTGCCTGTTGGTTGTGTGTGGTGCATTGGCACAAAAACCCGTTGATGGGAAATTCTTGCATATATTTTATATAAATATAGCATCAAAATGTTAAATCTGATTTCCCCTAGCTTGTCATTGACTGTAGCCGGCTCTGATCGTAGTGTATTGGCACAGATGGGGAGAGTGAACTTGGCTTTGGTGGTCGTCAAACCCTCAACCTTCTGGCCCGTTAGACCTGTGTGGCATTGACTGAGCCACAAAACCATGCTGAAGTGGTAAAACTGTTATCCACATTTATAAACACGGTTGCTACAGTTATTCAATGGTGGTAATATATTTTTTTAGTCCAGTATTTCAGGGGAAGGTGTGTTATTTTTTATTTTATTTTTTAACAGTACAAAGGAAAGCTGGGTTTCTGTTTGGAAAATGTGGCGCCGGATAAAGTGACAGGGATGATTTTTGTTTACCGGCCCTCTGAGAAATTTACGGGATCCATATTCATTGGGGTGCAACAGCTAGGATCGGTTGCTAATATGACTTGGATTGTGCTTTTGGACAGCCAGGAAAAGTTGATATGAAAACCAATAGAACAGGAGAGAAATGGCATGAGGAAGTCTTTCATAGGCAGCGTGTGTGCCAATCGGCCTAGCTGATTATTGAGTTTTGGCTGTCGGTTAAAAGCATCAAAAATGTGTAAAGATAATGTCATTATATTTTTTGTTTCCGGCCACAATATAACAATGCAATTGAATTACATTTAGCACTAAACAATAACTTGACAGACATTAATAAATACACACACACACACAATGTCTCCTAATTAATTTACCATTTTCATTCTCGAAGTGGAAACGTTGTTTGCAGAGTTCACAATTTGACACTTGTGAGAAACACGTTTTTGTTTATTTCATAACCATAATTTATTAATTTTGTAAATTGTTCATTGTCTTTTTGTTTGTAGTTCTCCATGTGAGCAAGTTTCTTTGTCTTGAGGGAGTGTGCACGGCTGAGCATGCAAAGAAGTAGCCTACCTGGCCTGTCTGATTTCTGGTTGTCTTAACTCACCACACTGATGGAATAAGTCTGTCATTTATTTATGTTCCCTTTGTTTTTTTCTTCATTAATATCTGCCAGGATATTAGTAATCCTCTGTCTCAAGTCTCTGGTTTGGACTCCATCCCACTCCCTTCTAAAGGGTCAACTGTGGGACAGCAACACCTTCAGGTAATGACTTCATCACTCACACACTTAGAGGTGAATGGGGATAGAGGATGCTACGACATTTGTCCTAAGCTCTGGCAAGTGTTTAGAATGTCAAGTCTCCTGCAAGCATCATTTGAAAATAGTTTCTTCATCTCCAGTATTTCCCTTTCACCAGACTCACTTGCTATTTCTAGTTTTAGAACTATCATACCAGCTTAACCCAGTGTACTCCTGTGTGATGTTAGACAAGGTCTCTAATGCTGACAGAAATGTATTTTCTGGGTGACCTGAACATTGGCCGGTTGTCCTCTCAAGATGAAGTTTCTTACATACCTTAAGGGAGCATTTTGACATTTGCCATATGGTTAGTGAGAAAGACCACATTGCAAATGTACGGTCCCTTACTAGACATCTGAAAACGTTTGTAAAATTCGCGGACGGCGTCGGGCCGTGCGGCAGGGCCGGATCTTCCAGGAAGTCATCAAACAAACTCTCTAGGACATTCGGTTTCTGTTTTATAAAAGAATAAAATGTTGGTCATTTTTCCGCTGTCCCGGTAAATCCCACAAGAGAGCGAATGGAATCATATTGCAGATGTACAAAACATCACAAATCATGACGTGGCCTTATCTCCTAAACGGAAAATATTTCGAAGCCGAAACTTGGTGACCATAGGTTTGGCATAATGGGCAGTTGGCCCCGAACAAGATGGTGTCTAGGCCTCAACGGTTTTTGAGTTATGGCCATTTTTCTGGGATTGGAGGTCCAAAATGAAAATAGAGCAATAATTTTTCCGCTTCACGTCAAAGTAAAGGAACCTCCGGTGTCAATAAAAAAACGAACCAGCCATTTATCTATCGTCATTTAAGAGAAATCGTACAATGTCAAATTGGTGATGTTAAAAAATATATATATTTTAAGAACAGTTACAGATCCAGTTGCAGCGTGTTCATACAAATCTTTTTAAAGTGTGCTTCGGAGCTCATACATTTAAATTTTTTTAAATTTATATGTTAAAATCTGAGCCCAAAATACCGATTTCCAATTGTTATGAAAACTTGAAATCGGCCCTAATTAATCGACCTTTCCGATTAATTGGTCTACCTCTACTGTGAAATAGCATTGTATCTGGTCAAACACAAATGTTTTCCTCATCCCTCTCAACCATACAAATGTTTAATTCCTCATCAATCCAAGAAGATTTAAGTTATTACAGTAATTTTCTTAATGGGTGTGTGCTTATTAGTAACTGGAATAAGTAGTTTCATAAATTCGTCAAGTGTAGCTTCTGGTTGCTTCTCATTACACATCACAGTCTAGCAAATATTCTTTACATCAACATATGAATCATTACAACTTCTCGTATGACATCTTATACACTATATTAGGCCCAGTCTTTGGAGCTTTGGTTTTCCTAGATATGGCTATTATATTGTGATCACTACATCCTATGGATTTGGATACTGATTTAAGCAAATATCTTTAGCGTTAGTAAAGATGTGATCAATACATGTTGTTTATTTAAATCCTGTGCTGTTTGTAACTTCCCTGGTAGGTTGACTGACAACCTGAACCAGGTAGGCTGCAATGACCAAGAGCCAACCGGTAGGGTGCTACTTAATACTTTCAATGGAGTTGTTATTGTGAAGGAAGGGGAAAGCGCAGCCTACTAGGTAGCTTTTGTTCTCGGTTTGATAGTCAAAACAGGTACTATGTAATCCGTGATAATTATTTTTTATTTTTTTTATTTTTTTCATCTTTATTTAACCAGGTAGGCTAGTTGAGAACAAGTTCTCATTTGCAACTGCGACCTGGCCAAGATAAAGCATAGCAGTGTGAGCAGACAACAGAGTTACACATGGAGTAAACAATTAACAAGTCAATAACACAGTAGAAACCAAAGGGGGAGTCTATATACAATGTGTGCAAAAGGCATGAGGAGGTAGGCAAATAATTACAATTTTGCAGATTAACACTGGAGTGATGAATGATCAGATGGTCATGTACAGGTAGAGATATTGGTGTGCAGAAGAGCAGAAAAGTAAATAAATAAAAACAGTATGGGGATGAGGTAGGTGAAAAGGGTGGGCTATTTACCAATAGACTATGTACAGCTGCAGCGATCGGTTAGCTGCTCAGATAGCTGATGTTTGAAGTTGGTGAGGGAGATAAAAGTCTCCAACTTCAGCGATTTTTGCAATTCGTTCCAGTCACAGGCAGCAGAGTACTGGAACGAAAGGCGGCCAAATGAGGTGTTGGCTTTAGGGATGATCAGTGAGATACACCTGCTGGAGCGCGTGCTGTGGATGGGTGTTGCCATCGTGACCAGTGAGCTGAGATAAGGCGGAGCTTGACCTAGCATGGACTTGTAGATGACCTGGAGCCAGTGGGTCTGGCGACGAATATGTAGCGAGGGCCAGCCGACTAGAGCATACAAGTCGCAGTGGTGGGTGGTATAAGGTGCTTTAGTGACGAAACGGATGGCACTGTGATAGACTGCATCCAGTTTGCTGAGTAGAGTGTTGGAAGCCATTTTGTAGATGACATCGCCGAAGTCGAGGATCGGTAGGATAGTCAGTTTTACTAGGGTAAGCTTGGCGGCGTGAGTGAAGGAGGCTTTGTTGCGGAATAGAAAGCCGACTCTTGATTTGATTTTCGATTGGAGATGTTTGATATGAGTCTGGAAGGAGAGTTTGCAGTCTAGCCAGACACCTAGGTACTTATAGACGTCCACATATTCTAGGTCGGAACCATCCAGGGTGGTGATGCTAGTCGGGCATGCGGGTGCAGGCAGCGACCGGTTGAAAAGCATGCATTTGGTTTTACTAGCGTTTAAGAGCAGTTGGAGGTCACGGAAGGAGTGTTGTATGGCATTGAAGCTCGTTTGGAGGTTAGATAGCACAGTGTCCAAAGACGAAATAACCTTGCTTTGGCAGCTAGAAGTTAGTAACTAGTGTGAGTCGGCTTGGTTGCTACTCTATCTCCTCGTGCCACTCAGCCACATACACACACTACACGGCCCCTCCCTCGCCTCCTGCTAGCTCCTTCCTAAACATTTTAGCGGCCTTTTAAGCCTTCTAGTACAGTTAAATAGTTGAAACCAACACACACACAGACTAAAAAGGTATTTTGTTGCCATTTGTGTGTCCCCATTACCAGTAAAACATAATCAAAACCTATTTATTTCACTTACATGCTGTGCTGTTTAGTTGTTCATTTGTTGAGTCTGAAGTTTCTGCTCTGTCTGACCTTGTCCTCTCTTCCTCGGTGCGCACTGTCACTTTGTCCATTTCCAGCTGTCTGTAATGTTTCACGTATACCCTGTTGTCTGCATCAAAGTAACGGTCCTTATACTTAGCATTGCGCCTGGTAGCGACACAGAGGCTCAGAGTGCCACCGAAAAGTAGAGTACTTTTCCAAGTTAACCCGACGGTCTGTGTTGGCATTGACAGTGTCAATCACATCTGCTGCAGACGCAGTTGAGCTTATTTCTCCAGTCAGTTGTTCAAATGGAGCTAGGAGTGTTCATGTTTCAAACGTTCTCAAATGCCATTGAAATGGCAGCAGCGGTATGAGAACCAGCACATTCTTGAGCATGCAATATGGCTTTCCTCAGTAGGAAATCCTCGTCGACCCACTGGAGCAGCTATGTCATGGGGCTGACATAGCTGCTCCAAATGTCAGTCGTGAAGC
This sequence comes from Oncorhynchus kisutch, assembly GCF_002021735.2. Classification (NCBI taxonomy): domain Eukaryota; kingdom Metazoa; phylum Chordata; class Actinopteri; order Salmoniformes; family Salmonidae; genus Oncorhynchus; species Oncorhynchus kisutch. The sequence continues at coordinate 41,812,618 of NC_034179.2, read as the reverse complement.
TCATAGCTGTGACGCCCATAGCAAGTAGCTCATGGATGTGAGTTTCAACAATACTGTGTAACTCCGGTAGGGCAACATCTGTAAAATAGCACCTATTTGGTAATGTGTATTGGTGCTCGACCAGTCGGTGAAAGCCAACATCACCCACAACAGAGAACGGTTGATTGTTAAGGGCAATGAATTCCATTACCTTGGCGTTAATGGATTGCGCCTTTGCGTTGTCTCGCTGTTGACAGCTTGATCCACACACAGCTAGGTTAGGAATGCTGTGCTGCACATGTAGCGCTATATTTTTCGTGGCGTCATTACGTCATATAGGTATGTATGCATGTCAGCTTTGACATCAGTTTTGCACATCGGCGTTCAACTAGACATCGGGCTGACGTTGGCATTTTTAGCTAAGATTGTCCTATTCCGATATGCTTACCAATACACCGTGCATCCCAAACTACATCTAAAACCAAAAACATTGTATTTGGTTAACTTCTTGGATATAGGGGGCGCTCTTTTAATTTATGGATACAAAAAAACGTTCCCGTTTTAAACAAGATATTTTGTCACGAAAAGATGCTCGACTATGCATATATAATTGACAGCTTTGGAAAGAAAACACTGACGTTTCCAAAACTGCAAAGCTATTGTCTGTGTGCCACAGAACTAATGCTACAGGCGAAACCAAGATGAAATTTCATACAGGAAGTGCCCCAGATTTTGAATGCGCTGTGTTCCAATGTCTCCTTATATGGCTGTGTATGGGTCACGAATGAGCTTAGACTTTCTGTCGTTTCCCCAAGGTGTCGACAGCATTGTGACGTATTTGTAGGCAAATCGTTGGAATATTGACCTTAAGAGACTACATCTACCAGGTGAGCGCTTGGTGTCCTCCGTTGCAATTATTGCGTACTCTCCAGCTGCGTGTATTTTTCGTTTGCTTCGAGGAGAAACACAGCTGCCACGAATGATTTATCATCGAATAGATATGTGAACAACACCTTGAGGATTGATTCTAAACGTTTGCCATGTTTCCGTCGTTATTATGGAGTTAATTTGGTAAAAAGTTTGGCGTTGAAGAGATTTTCGGATTTTTTTTTTCTTAGCCAAACGTGATGAACAAAACTGAGCGATTTCTCCTACACAAATAATATTTTTGGAAAAAATGAACATTTGTTATCTAACTGAGTCTCCTCATTGAAAACATCCGAAGTTCTTCAAAGGTAAATTATTTTATTTGAATGCTTTTCTTGTTTTTGTGAACATGTTGCCTGCTGAATGCTAGGCTTAATGCTATGCTAGCTATCAATACTCTTACACAAATGCTTGTGTAGCTATGGTTGAAAAGCATATTTGGAAATCTGAGATGACAGTGTTGTTAACAAAAGGCTAAGCTTGTGAGTGAATATATTTCATATTTTCATGAATAGTTAACGTTGCGTTATGGTAATGAGCTTGAGGCTATGATTACGCTCCCGGATACGGGATTGCTCGACGCAAGAAGTTAAAAGTATTCTCTTAGACCTAAACCTCAACTGGAGTTGTGCATGAAGGGTGTGACCATCAAACATGTTTATGAGAGAGGCTTCCATTAAAGGAAACTCTTGTTCTACTAGCTCTGAATTCACGAAAAGCCATAAAACACATGTTTTAACATGATATTATGGTCAATCATATCAAAGGCTGCACTGAAATCTAACAGTACAGCTCTCACAATCATCTTATCAATCCTCAGTAATTTGTGTCAGTGCAGTACATGTTGAGTGCCCTTCTCTAAGCATGCTGGAAATCTGTCCATTTGTTTATAGAGAAATATCGTTGTTTGGTCAAACAACCTTCTTTCCAACAGTTTGCTAAGAGCTGCCAGCAAGCTGATAGATCTGTTTACGTTGTTATTCAGTACTGTCAACACTTTGTTCAACACTTTTATAACCCGTAAATGCTTGTTCTCCCTACTTCCACTCACTTACAACCAGCACGGCAATGAATGAGGGGTTGTTATTACTAGGGGCTTGTCTCTTTTTTAAACATTTATTTTTCATATTTGGTTTCATTTTGAGTAATATTTTCTCTAGTCATAGGAGTAACAACATTTAATTGGTGCATGAGGCAGAAATAATGCCGTGTGACTTGACTTTCGCCATCAGCTGGAAGACTGTGTCACCCTTTTCTCACAGAGGGAGGGTGAGTTGGGTGAGAGGCAGCCTCACAGCTGCTCTCTCCCTCAGACTGAAAATTCATTTCAAAATGGTCTGAGAAGAACAACATTGGCAGGGCAATTCATGCTCTGCAATATGTGGGGATAATGTATTTGGCATATAGCCTACTACAAACTGTTTTAATAGTTCAATGTTGCAGAGGCTTAAGTCTTGTTAAAAAAACGATCTGTCTGCTTGCATTTTTACTGAAAGTGATCTTGGCTCCCAAAAGGTTGATGACCGCTGGTCTGTCATTGAAAGAGCAGGTGTTCCTAATGTTTTCTTCATTCTTTGTATATATGAATAGTATGTAAATATTATTTTTGCTCTCTCCAATATATTGTTTTATATTTGATTTAGAATTGAATGTAATATCTTGTGATCTTGTCTAACTGTTATGCACATTGTCATGTATTTTGGACCCCAGGAAGAGTAGCTGCTGCTTGTGCTGTAGCTAATGGGGATCCTAACAAACTAAACTCAATCTACTAACCTACCTACAAAACACTTTGTTTTGATGATAGGAATGCACTCGATTCTGCCTGCAGTATTAGAATATGCATCATTTCTGTATGTTAGCATAGGTGGAAGGGGCTCATAAAAACAACGAAGGAACTGGCTGGCCAGACACGTTGCATAGCTCTGCTCCCACCTGAAGCACTTCTGAGGTTGAGGATCAGCCTGTTTGACAGTGTCTCGTCCCACTCCTCTCCCAGTCCATCCACTCAAACAGAAGGCTTTATTTGAGGGGATCTGCTCATTTATCAACTCCCGAGCGGGTTTCCAACAAGCGGGTTTCCAACAAGCGGGTTTCCAACAGCAGCGTTATTCAAAACAAGCTCCACCATGCCTGATCCTTCAGCTGTGCGGAGAAGAGGCAATTTGAGCGGTGAGTCATAAGTGGAAAAGTGTCCCTATGTCCCAGGCCTGATAGCCAGGGCTTATTATTCTACCTATTGCTCCTAATTTGACTGAAATGCAAATGGTGATGTGTTGTGCGAGGGATTGCAGTTCCTGCCCTATGTGCCATGACTAAGAGGCTTGTGAAAGCTGCGAGGTGGATGCTGGCATTGGTGCAATTTACAGAGTCACGCAACACACCCATTGGCTGTTTTCAAATGCAACTCAAGGTCCAGAAACCATCGAGACAGTGGCAGTCTTATTGGATCGTAAAATAAGATATTTCTGTAAGAAAATACATAATCTCCCCCTCTACCCCTAGGAGAAATTCATAAGTTAAGGCTCTCACGTGTTAGGCTATATATAGCACATTGAAAAACCCAAATTTGGTATGGATAGAGTGTAAATCATTCTTAGCTGGACTGGTAATCAATGACAGCTTCCTCAGAATCTTAAACGGGTGCTGGATGGTAGTTTCAAGCCATTTGATATTCTGTACTCTGTGACTGTAGGCTAAAAACGACCTCCCAGTAGTTAGTCTGCAATTTAGCCATTATGTCTGCTGGAAATGATCAACCAAATGGGCCCTGTAATGGAAAATATGAAACCACCTGCTTTTACTCCAATTCCATATGTCTGCCATCCATAGCCCCCCCCCCCTGCAGTTGCCAAGCGCCCAGTCTCTTTCTCCAGTCCTTTGCCATCCTGTTATGTGCCACTGCGGGTGCTGTTTGGATGAGACTGCTGTCTGGTCGGGGCTGGATTTTAGTGAGCCCGCTAATATCCAACACGTAATTGGATTGGAATCTGCAGACCGGGGCGGCCAAGGTTACTTGACTGAAGTTTTTCGGACAGGTGGGTCAGTTGGTCAGGGATGTGTGACTGTTTCGGTGATGATGGTTAGCACCAATTTTGTAGTCATGGATTTCGACTCATGTCCTCAGTTGCTGGACTCTACCATCCTGGCCTCTACCATCCTGGCCTCTACCATCCTGGCCTCTACCATCCTGGACTCTACCATCCTGGACTCTACCATCCTGGACTCTACCATCCTGGACTCTACCATCCTGGACTCTACCATCCTGGACTCTACCATCCTGGACTCTACCATCCTGGACTCTACCATCCTGGACTCTACCATCCTGGACTCTACCATCCTGGACTCTACCATCCTGGACTCTACCATCCTGGACTCTACCATCCTGGACTCTACCATCCTGGACTCTACCATCCTGGACTCTACCATCCTGGACCTCGACTCTACCATCCTGGACTCTACCATCCTGGACTCTACCATCCTGGACTCTACCATCCTGGACTCTACCATCCTGGACTCTACCATCCTGGACTCTACCATCCTGGACTCTACCATCCTGGACTCTACCATCCTGGACTCTACCATCCTGGACTCTACCATCCTGGACTCTACCATCCTGGACTCTACCATCCTGGACTCTACCATCCTGGACTCTACCATCCTGGACTCTACCATCCTGGACTCTACCATCCTGGACTCTACCATCCTGGACTCTACCATCCTGGACTCTACCATCCTGGACTCTACCATCCTGGACTCTACCATCCTGGACTCTACCATCCTGGACTCTACCATCCTGGACTCTACCATCCTGGACTCTACCATCCTGGACTCTACCATCCTGGACTCTACCATCCTGGACTCTACCATCCTGGACTCTACCATCCTGGACTCTACCATCCTGGACTCTACCATCCTGGACTCTACCATCCTGGACTCTACCATCCTGGACTCTACCATCCTGGACTCTACCATCCTGGACTCTACCATCCTGGACTCTACCATCCTGGACTCTACCATCCTGGACTCTACCATCCTGGACTCTAAACTACATGACTTGGACTCTGCAATTTATACATAAGCAGTAAAAATAATTAAAAAGTGATTGCATGTTTTCCCTTATATTTTTAATCCTAAATAACCTACACGCTGTAACTATGGTCAATTATCATGGCACACCCAACCCGACTAAAATGACTTTCTTCATATTGACTCAAGGACTGATGGCTTGGACTGTTGTGCATTATTACTCAATAGTAACTCAGATTATTTGTCACTAGAACACTGGTTTCAAGATACACAAGTGTAGGGCAACCTCTCTCAAATGAACAGAGCCGTGCACACATTTCATTGTTTGACCAAAAATCCAGGCATTCCACCAGCTCTCATCGTTTATTTACTGATGCACAGTGCATTCGGCTAAACATGTCATGAACCAGTTAAGCTACATGTCATGTTTATAACATAGTCTAGAGTGTTCAGTTAAGCAATAAGGCCTGAGGTGTGGTATGTGGCCAATATACCACGGCTAAGAGTTGTTCTTGTGCAAGACCCAACGCGGAGCCCTTAGCCGTGGTATATTGGCCATATATCACAAACCCCAGAGGTGCCTTATTGCTATTATAAACTGGTTACCAACGTAATTAGAGCAGTAAAAAAAAAAATGGTCATACCCGTGGTATACGGTCTGATATACCACGGCTGTGAGCCAATCAGTATTCAGGGCTCGAACCACCCAGTTTATAATTGTAATCATAACACAGTTAAAAATCATAGCAATTAGATCTCTATTCACTTTGGGTGGAATTCAGACCTGATTTATGCGCTCATTAATGGAACTTAATTACATTTTTTTATGCATTTTTGTCTCTGTGTATTCTGACCTTGGAGTTAAGCATGGGGAAATGCCTGTGGCAGCCAGGTATTCGTTTGGGGGTGGAGATCACATAAATTGAGGTGTGGCAGAGGTGTGTCTGCAGATTAAAATGTTCTGACCTGGACTCAATTCCGGTATAATTTGTGCACCTTTACGCTCGTGGAAACCATGAATAAGCTTGAGCAACCTGTCAGTTCCAGGTGGAAAAACGGCTACGTTCTGATTTCCCAATATTAATAACGTCATTCTCCATGTGCTATAATTTATACATTGATAAGAGCTATTGATAAAGCGTTTGGTAAATTAGTTATCCGTTTGGGTAAGGGGAATTTGTAAATATAAATGACAATTGTTCTAGTCATAGGACTGCAAACTGAAAAGCATAACATGAGAGGAATTTATGCCTCTTTCCCATAGGGTAAGTATGAAATGCTGTGCCATTATGCAGAATTTAAACTGTATGGCCTTAGGGAGTGAGTTATTTTTAATAAGGGTTACATGGAGAAAATTGGACCTCAATTAAAAAGAATGGATGGCACTCCCTTCAACATAATATATTTTACCTAAACCCTCCCTAAACACTTGAAAAGAAACAAGTGACCCTCACCCAATACCGAAAATAATAATTAAAACAAAGTGGATACGAGAGAACATGTCAACTGTTTACCCTCACTTCTTGGACAGACCAGGGCCTTAGATATGAAGTTTTAGAAACTGTTATTCGTCCTGTCAGCATTAAATGGCAATAAAGGAATTTTGATAGTACACACGGCTGAGCACACAAGAGTAGAGGTGGAAAGATCGCCTTTATACTAAAAGCATTACATCATGGGCAAGAAACAAGTTGTTTTTAATCAATTAAATTATAGTAGGAGCAAGCTATCAAAGTTGACCTCCGGTCTTCATCTTTGTGCTCTAATTCTCGAACAGAACATTGGCTAGTCTGTGTGGAATATTTTTTGGACTATGCCTCGTCAACAATTTTTTGGGGAAGAAATCTTTGACTACTCCTGAACTGCCACCGTAGCCCTACACAGCACAGCCATTGGTTAAGCAACACACAAACAAGTTATTGATCAACAAGAGCAGGCCGGGGCTCAGGGGTGGAATATCCATTGCAGTGTGTAATGCAGCCTAGTTTAATTTCCACCATCCCAGCAGCGATCGTGGGAATATAACTCTGCCCTGTGCTTCTCCGAGCATGCACTTCGTAGCCTATAGCTATTTGAGCATTTGATTGAGAAAAACTAAATAGCCTATTGGTCGCATTTTATATTGCGCACCCAGCGGAGAATCTGAGAGGGGCTGAGAGGGGCTGCATCGGCAGACATTGAGATATATATATATATATATATATATATATATATATATATATATATATATATATATATATATATATATATATACAGTGCCTTGCGAAAGTATTCGGCCCCCTTGAACTTTGCGACCTTTTGCCACATTTCAGGCTTCAAACATAAAGATATAAAACTGTATTTTTTGTGAAGAATCAACAACAAGTGGGACACAATCATGAAGTGGAACGACATTTATTGGATATTTCAAACTTTTTTAACAAATCAAAAACTGAAAAATTGGGCGTGCAAAATTATTCAGCCCCCTTAAGTTAATACTTTGTAGCGCCACCTTTTGCTGCGATTACAGCTGTAAGTCGCTTGGGATATGTCTCTATCAGTTTTGCACATCGAGAGACTGACATTTTTTCCCATTCCTCCTTGCAAAACAGCTCGAGCTCAGTGAGGTTGGATGGAGAGCATTTGTGAACAGCAGTTTTCAGTTCTTTCCACAGATTCTCGATTGGATTCAGGTCTGGACTTTGACTTGGCCATTCTAACACCTGGATATGTTTATTTTTGAACCATTCCATTGTAGATTTTGCTTTATGTTTTGGATCATTGTCTTGTTGGAAGACAAATCTCTGTCCCAGTCTCAGGTCTTTTGCAGACTCCATCAGGTTTTCTTCCAGAATGGTCCTGTATTTGGCTCCATCCATCTTCCCATCAATTTTAACCATCTTCCCTGTCCCTGCTGAAGAAAAGCTGGCCCAAACCATGATGCTGCCACCACCATGTTTGACAGTGGGGATGTTGTGTTCAGGGTGATGAGCTGTGTTGCTTTTACGCCGAACATAACGTTTTGCATTGTTGCCAAAAAGTTCAATTTTGGTTTCATCTGATCAGAGCACCTTCTTCCACATGTTTGGTGTCTCCCAGGTGGTTTGTGGCAAACTTTAAACAACACTTTTTATGGATATCTTTAAGAAATGGCTTTCTTCTTGCCACTCTTCCATAAAGGCCAGATTTGTGCAATATACGACTGATTGTTGTCCTATGGACAGAGTCTCCCACCTCAGCTGTAGATCTCTGCAGTTCATCCAGAGTGATCATGGGCCTCTTGGCTGCATCTCTGATCAGTCTTCTCCTTGTATGAGCTGAAAGTTTAGAGGGACGGCCAGGTCTTGGTAGATTTGCAGTGGTCTGATACTCCTTCCATTTCAATATTATCGCTTGCACAGTGCTCCTTGGGATGTTTAAAGCTTGGGAAATCTTTTTGTATCCAAATCCGGCTTTAAACTTCTTCACAACAGTATCTCGGACCTGCCTGGTGTGTTCCTTGTTCTTCATGATGCTCTCTGCGCTTTTAACGGACCTCTGAGACTATCACAGTGCAGGTGCATTTATACGGAGACTTGATTACACACAGGTGGATTGTATTTAGCATCATTAGTCATTTAGGTCAACATTGGATCATTCAGAGATCCTCACTGAACTTCTGGAGAGAGTTTGCTGCACTGAGGGTAAAGGGGCTGAATAATTTAGCACGCCCAATTTTGCAGTTTTTGATTTGTTAAAAAAGTTTGAAATATCCAATAAATGTCGTTCCACTTCATGATTGTGTCCCACTTGTTGTTGATTCTTCACAAAAAAATACAGTTTTATATCTATGTTTGAAGCCTGAAATGTGGCAAAAGGTCGCAAAGTTCAAGGGGGCCGAATACGTTCGCAAGGCACTGTATATATATATATATATATATATATATACATACATACATACATGCATACATGCATACATGCATACATACATACATACATACATACATACATACATACATACATACATACATACATACATACATACATACATACATACATACATACATACATACATACATACATACATACATACATACATACATACATACATACATACATACATACATACATACATACATACATACATACATACACTGGAAGCAACACTGATTGACAATAAATGTCACATGCTGTTGTGCAAATGGAATAGACAACAGGTGGAAATTATAGGCAATTAGCAAGACACCCCCAATAAAGGAGTGGTTCTGCAGGTGACCACAGACCACTTCTCAGTTCCTATGTTTCCTGGCTGATGTTTTGGTCACTTTTGAATGCTGGCGGTGCTTTCACTCTGGTAGCATGAGACGGAGTCTACAACCCACACAAGTGGCTCAGGTAGTGCAGTTCATCCAGGATGGTGCGGTTGGCCCTGGTTTCCTCCTAATGAAAGACAATGCTAGACCTCATGTGGCTGGAGTGTCAGCAGTTCCTGCAAGAGGAAGGCACTGATGCTATGAACTGGCATGCCCGTTCCCCAGACCTGAATCCAATTGAGCACACCTGGGACATCATGGGTTTTGTCATTCACTCATGCATGCTACTTCCATTGTGAGCACGCTCGTTCGCACCCTTTAAATTATTATAATAATTTTTTAAAATACGCTTTCCGTTTGAATTGAGCTTGTGGGCCATACCCAAAGTTAGTGACGCACCTGCATACGGTAAGTCTGAACACCGAATACTGAGAGAAGAGCTTAAAACTAGTGGGCACCTAAGTCTGAGTCGGTCCCTTAGAGAACTACAAACCATCGACTGACAATTGAGCTACACGTATTTTCTATGAAGCCTAGCGTCATAAATGTCATGTATTCAAATATTTTCTTCTGCACCTGAAGTCCCTTAACACAAAATTCAATTGAGAATTAGTCTATTCTCAGTCGAGGGAAAACGATCCATAATAATTCTCAACAAAGCCTGATAAAAATGTAATTACAGTTAGGCATTCCTTGTCCAAATTCTGTGTCTTGTTGTGAAAGCTAGTGCTGAAATGCTAAATCACTGACATGGTGTCACAGGTCATACCCTGGGGGCAGACCCCTGGTTTAGGGCTTAGTCTTTTACAGTGTGGCTGGTAGATTAATGCTTTGTCTGGCCAAGATGTTCACTCAAGCATGGAGCCACATGAGAAATCTCTTTTAGAGGCTGACCCGTTTAGTCAACCCAAACCTACGCAGAATGTTGAATTGCCTACCAAGTTTTAGTGTTGTCAGATACGTTATTGGTCACAATGCTTTGTTTAATCTTTGTATGTACAAAACTATGATGTCTCTTGATTTTAATAATTGATCTCGACATTTCGAGATCAATTTCCGTAACACGGTGCAGGATTAGGAGGAGCGGTGCATTACGCAAATTGTGTCAAATCTGACCCGTATGTTGGGTTTATTTACTGATTGAGCTCTACTGCATTAATTCCCATCTCAGTATGATGTGCTTACCTCCTACCCTTGCTTTAACCAATGAGTCTTTCATGCACTTCGTAGCCTATAGCTATTTGAGCATTTGATTGAGACCAACATGATTAATCTGTCGTGTTGACAGTCAAACTAAAATGCATGCTTTTCTCGCTTTGGTTTGGCAAGGAACGTGTTTTTTTTATATGTTGTCCCCCCCCCCCCCCCACCCAGAGTTTAATTTCCTAATGACAAGTTCCATCGTATCTGAAGCCATTAGTATTAATATATAGATGAGGCCTGAGGTATTACTGTGTAGTTACTGCAACGTGCCATTGGCAATATTTTATTTGTAGCATAATATGTGCTACAGCGCTTGTTTGAGTAACTGTAGATTTCCCTCCTGTATGCCACTATGTGAAAGCGGATTATCAGTTACCAGTTTTTCTTTATGCATCCGCTCATGAATCTTCTACGTTAATGTGTTATAAATTCTACCCAGGACGCATCTCATGCATTATAGTAAGTGTTGTGGTCCTCCACCGGCCTCTCTTGTATTACGTCTTTCACTTTGTGTTCCTTCCAGGTATGTTCAGTTGAAATGATAGAGGACATGTGCAGGTAAGCGTGAAATAATACAAATGCACATTATGTTAAACACGCAACTCGTACCACTCAAACTCGAGGCACTTGTGAATGTGCGAACTCTAGGGATTTGAATGGTTAACCGTTACATTTCTTTTGGCAGCTAATAAACTAACTAGTCATGCTTATCGGATTATAGGTTAATTTGCATGATGTTATTGGAATTCAATTTGATTTGTGTTCGCTATGCAGGGTAAGTGTACCTATTAAGCTCACGGACATCTAAATGTAGACATCTCTAACATTCACTGCCCTAATTCTTGTAAAAACCTCAAATTAAAGATTGATCTGTCATGATTTTTTTATGACTTTACTTACAATTTGATAAAATATGTGAAAAGTCCAGACTGGGCTTAATGTGTACAGATTGTACCCTTTAAGCCCAAGGGTGCAAATGTTTAAAATGTACATTTCTTGTGTAAAATTGGGTTATAACAATCTCCCCTAAAGTTATTAAATAAACTGATAATTGCTATTCATCATGAAAGTAGCACTTATAACGGGGGTCAAATTGTTTCCACAGAGATCAATGTGGACTTCGGCTTTTGTTCTTGTCAACCAGTACACACCTGAATTAACTAGTCATAGACTTTAAACAAGACATGAACAGTTGAATCAGGTGTGTTATTGCTTGGTTAGAACACAAACCTGCACCCACACTGGCTAAGTGATGAGCAAAGACCATAACACCATTTTTCAATGACTAATCTGAAAGATGATTCACATTTGCGGTGCTGCTGTCTTGTTAATTAGTTCAACTTGTCTTCCTAAAGCCTGTCTGAAGACTGTTTCAACTCTTCCGCTCTACTGTGTTTAGAAAAGGTACAGGTGTTGGACCAAAAAACAAAATCGCCTGGGTGAAAGACACTACAGTATGACAATGCCACCAACCAAAAGTGCATGAGTAGTTACCCAATAGTCATCTTGTCCCTCATTTGTTAACATTTTAGTCCACCACTTGTAGGTCTTCTATCCCTGATAACCCTCAACCCTGATCTCAAACTCCTCTCTGCATCAACGACTACAGGTCCAGCCAAACATCTTGGAGAGCGTACAGGGGTTTCTGATCTTGGTAAAGACACCGGGGCTAGATGCATAATATGCAGAACTCTAGTTGTGTGTTCAAATCAACTTAAATCTGAACAACAACAAAAAATTATGCTCATGTTCATTGAATTTTAGGGATATCATCACCCCATCCCCATGTGTTTCAACGGAAACCGGCTTAATAGGAACAACAGTTATTTTTGGTGAAAAGGACAGAATAGCTAAGTCTACTCATAGAATATTTGGAAACTATTGGTTTGGAGCATGAGTATACACTAGACAGTTAGCATTGAACAATTATGTATTTGTTATTTTCATTCTGTGTGGACTGAGTGCTTTTTGTGCTACTGTACCCTGTAAGCCCAACAGATGTCAAATTTACACAAATGTCATTTATGTATAACAATGCAAGGTTCATTTAACAGTAAAATAAGACAAAATGCTAGCTGTGAATGCCTGAAATCTCTTCAGCAAGTTATGTTGCTGCTGTGACGTGCAATTGGAAATAATGGGTAATGAAATATGTTATTTGCGTATATCAGTACATTAATCTCAATTTGAAAGTATGATCACTTACCTGAGAGGTTGCTAAAAATATCTGCAAAATGTGTATCTGAGGGTAGCCTCAACTCAAGTTTTTTTGTGGCTTTGGAATTGGCTGCTAGTGGGAACTTGCAAAACTGCCAATAACATTAATAAAACGTCTGTGATTAATATCGTTTAGAATAAAACATGTTATGGATATAACAACCAGCTGAATTAGTTGAGACATTAAACAGCAGAAAATCTTGGAAGTGGGCTTAATGGGTACGCTTATTTACACACACTGCAAATAGAGCCTAGTTTGAGTAGGATATCACCTTTCGGGCAGCGAGAGCTGGCAGCCACTCCAACAGCTTTGTTTTATGCTACAATATTTTTCCAATTGTTGGATATTGTGTACAATTTGCCAATCGGCTATAGTTAGATGGGATACCCTAGGCTTACTACTGTTTCCAAGCAATTGAAAAAGAAAATGTTTAAACTGTCAAGACGATAGGATTGCCATTGTTGCATCTTTCTATTAAGGTCTGAATGAAAAATGTCAGTTGGATGCTTCTGTATTTTCTGTTGGTCACGTCATTGATCATTTTACTATTTCAAACAAATTTAACCTTTTGTTAACCAGTTAATGGGGCGTCAGTTAGTCATCAGCAAAACGGACAATTTTTTGTAGCCGGATATCCTATGATGCAGGAAAAATTATTGAGAAAACCAGGCATGACAGAATTGGGCCATTCCAAGCAGGGAAAGAGAGGGAAAGGGCAGCAGAGTGGATCTCCTCAATACAAGCCCCTCACAGCTTGGACATCATTCTTTGTCATCTGTAATAATTTTCTTATTTACTAGATTTATTCTCTCTCTTTGACGCCAAAGGGCCTTTGCTAACCTTTTTGAGAGATGAATCTCTGTTTTCCAGACAGTGCTCAAAAATGTTTATTTCGATAGGACTGGGCCTATTAGTTCCGCGATCACTCTATCTCATCGCCAGCATGGAAAAGCAAACATCTGTCTGGGCAACTCCCAGTAGTCACACACTTGATTATGTTTGAGCACTCAACCCATTTTTTAGGTGTGAATTAATTGCATCTATTTGTTGTTGCCTGGTTTGGGTTTGTCTTTTAGGGCAGCTAAAAGAGTTCAAAGTAAATAGGCCTACAACCCAGCTAGCATTGGGCTCAAATTGTCATGGTCTAATGCTTTGCATGTAACAATGTAATCCCTTGTACTTATTACTGTGTGGCACCTGATACATTTTGAAAATATTTCTACATGGCTGTTGTTGACTTGGGTTTAAGTGTAGCGGTTTGATTATGTGAACTGATTAGAATCCAGGAGTAAGTGGCAGTAGTACACCTACAATGCATTCACTGAGGGAATGAGACCAGTGCTAATATGGATTTGTGGCTCGTAAAAAAAAGAAGTAATTACGATAGTTATTTATTCATTGTAGAACGAGACAGTGAAATTGATTGCTCATCGGTTTACTCACAAAATGTGGACTTTTCTGGCTTCGGTCTAATTTGTCAGAGGGCCAAATTGAGCCTAATGTTGGCAAATTCCACCATTCTGAGGGAAACCATGTCCTGTTCCCCTTATTGTTTTGTAAGATATTAAGCAGGGCATCCCAAAAGTTGTCCCTCATGACCCACCAATTAAAAGATGTCTGAGTCGCGACCCACCATATGGGTTGAGTGGTGAAAAAATATACTTAGACCAAATCAAATGTATTTATATAGCCCTTCGTACATCAGCTGATATCTCAAAGTGCTGTACAGAAACCCAGCCTAAATCCCCAAACAGCAAGCAATGTAGGTGTAGAAGCACGGTGGCTAGGAAAAACTCCCTAGAAAGGCCAAAACCTAGGAAGAAACCTAGAGAAGAACCAGGCTATGAGGGGTGGCCAGTCCTCTTCTGGCTGTGCCGGGTGGAGATTATAACAGAACATGGCCAAGATGTTCAAATGTTCATAAATGACCAGCATGGTCAAATAATAATCACAGTAGTTGTCAAGGGTGCAGCAAGTCAGCACCTCAGGAGTAAATGTCATTTGGCTTTTCATAGCCGATCATTAAGAGTATCTCTACCACTCCTGCCTTCTCTAGAGAGTTGAAAACAGCAGGTCTGGGACAGGAACCACGTCCGGTGAACAGGTCAGGGTTCCATAGCCGTAGGCAGAACAGTTGAAACTGGAGCAGCAGCACGGCCAGGTGGACTGAGTAAATACCCAAGAATGAGTAAAAAATGTATTTCAAAAACCTTCAAAACATTTTAACTGAATGTAGGTTTGAGTATGGGCTCCTGGGACCAATTTTAAATACATTCACAGCATAATCATTTAATGATTTTTAACAATGTTATCCCGTGACCCGCCTGAACCCCGGACACAACCCACAAACATTTTCAACAAACAGAATATTATCACTTGAAATCAGTGACTCAAAGAGATGCTGGTTTGGTCTGGTTATTTTACAAGTCAATATAAGTCACTTAATTTAGTAGGAAGTCATCATGACGTCATAAATAAAGCCCTTGTGTCTTCCTCTTTTGACTGGGAGGAGCAGACATGAGGATTCATGCTTTTTCAGAAAAATGTACACATACACCTCAATACACTATGAAAAGCAAAACCGTCATAGAAAACAAACACTTTCTTCAAACATCAATCTGCTGTTTGAATTTCCCTTGAGCCACCAAAACATCCCGTTTTAGATTTTGAGATCATTCCATATGTAAGGTGCAAAAAAACTAAAAGCAAATTGGTAGCTCGTACATCTGTATGATAAAGTCAGGTACGGTGGACGTTTCTGTGTAAGGGCTTGAAGGCCATTCAGAGGAACTTCACACCAGATCTCCATGCCTAAAGCAACCCCCTCCTTACAGCGAGTGTTTGACTTGGCTCCTTGCGTTTCTTTAATCATAGACAGTAACACTTGTCACTGGCATGCTGTGCCTCGGGCCCATGCCAACCGGCTGCCCGGAGCGGGTGAGAACCATCTGAGTGCCCCTGGTAAATGGCATGGCTCTCTTCATCTGCTTTACAAAAGCCCATTGATGTGCTGCCCGGCTGGGCACTCAGATCTCACTCGTTCTTGGTCTCTCCTGCATCCTTGTGCTTTCCATCATTATTTCTTGCCTTCGTTCTTCTTGTCAGTCTCTTGCTTGCTCTGTCCATGTCTCTCTCTCTCCCTCTTGCAGTTACTACATTCCTTGCATTCACGTGAAGTCAAAAGCCCACCATTGGGGATCATTTTGTTAATGTAGGACTGGATTGGCTGCTTAGTCACTGCTATTATCATACCCTGTAAAGGTGGTCATTTCTCTGCTGGCGTACAGGAAAAAATTTAACTGTTCTCAAACAGCAATAGAGCTTTAAAACTTTCACATTTCAGGTTAGGCCTAGACTTTGCCTACATGCTTTTTAAAGTGTGTAAATATTTTGAATAGCTTAACTGCCAGCCAAATGAACATCGGCTATGATATACATTTCGTTGGATGGTGTATACCGTACATACCACCAATGAAACTTGAATACTTGTCATTCTCAAAATAGCTAGCCCACCGCCACCACTGACCTCAAGGCCACCGACACATTGGCTGAGCAGCGTGTCGGAGTTTCCCTGGGAGTGCTACAATCTTCACCACAGTCTGCTTGCTTCTTGCACTCTCGCTCACCTTCTACCCCCACACACTTGCCTCACCTACATCCACTAACATTTTGTTTGAGGCTGACAGCACCTTCCCCACCCCCCCTGCCTCACACTGTCCCGACAGAGGTGCTGAGTGTGTTTTTGTTTTTAATGGCCCCTATCACCTGCTACACTCAACCCTGCTTTTATTCTTCATAAATCATAGCTGGATTATCATGCATTACATTATATTTATGTTTTCAGTTGATGTGTCTTGTGACGAAGACCATACAAAGGCATGCTATTTCAGGAATTTAAGGCTGAGAGAACTCTAGGGGGCTTTCAGAGGCTGTAGAGGGCTTTATACTGTAGGTGTCTGGGTTGACAGTTTCCTCACACATCTTCCGCAGACACACACACTGTCACATATAGGTCGACTAGTCTGAGCTTCAGAGCTTGTGGCTCTCCTCACATATGCATGGCTCGCCCTGTCAAACCGATTGCCATAGTTTTGCAGAGAAGTAGCGTAACATAAAATGCCAGGTTAGAGGGGGAGAAAGAGGGACAAATGGTATGTCTCAGTGGTACAGTTTAGCATTTTCCAACACGCTGAGCAGGGTGACCACTAGCAAGAGGCTTAAAGCCATGAAACAAAGAAGGCTGTCAGCCTACATAAAAAGAATATTGAAATATGGTAGGACTGGGCCTGTGAAGAAGCCATAGGGCCTACATATCAGGTTAGGAGTCAATACATGTCAGACTGCAATTGCACTTAATATCTTGTGGAGTCTGCAGTCAGTACATTTGTTTTGGGTCCTTTGTGAAATGATTAAATATTTTCACAAATGATTTGCCACTGCTCTTACAAGAAGTTAGAATGACTATGTATTCAGATGATTCCACTCTCTACATGCACCCAAAGCCAGTGAGGTCACTGACATTCTAAATAAGGAGTTAGTCAGTATCTGAATGGGTGATTTAAAAATATGGTTGAATGCAAACGGTGTAGTTATTCCCTCCGTAAGGCAATCAAACAGGCAAAACAACAGTACAAAAGTCAAAATGGAGTAGCAATTCAACGGATCAGACATGAGACGCATGTGGCAGGGTCTACAGACAATCACGGATTACAAAGGGAAAACCAGTCACGTCGCGGACACCGACGTCTTGCTACCAGACAAGCTAAACATCTTCGCCCGCTTTGAGGACAACACAGTGCCATCGACGCGGCCCGCTACCAAGGACTGTGGGCTCTGGTTCTCTGTGGCCGATGTAAGACATTTAAGCATGTTATCCCTCGCAAGTCTGCCGGCCCAAACGGTATCCCGAGCCGCGTCCTACATGCGCAGACCAGCTGGCTGGTGTGTTAACAGACATATTCAATCTCTCCCTATCCCAGTCTGGTGCCCTCACTTTCTTCAAGATGTCATCCATTGTTCCTGTACCCAAGAATGCAAGGGTAACTGAACTAAATTACTATCGCCCCGTAGCACTCACTTCTGTCATCATGAAGTGTTTTGAGAGGCTAGTTAAAGATGATATCACCTCTACCTTACCCAACACCCTAGACGCACTTCAATTTGCTTACCGCCCCAAAAGATACACCGATGATGCAAGCATAATTGCACTGCACACTGCCTTATCCCATCTGGACAAGAGGAATACCTATGTAAGAATGCTGTTTATTGACTATAACTCAGCCTTCAACACCATAGTACCCTCCGAAGCTCATCAAGTTTGGGTATGAAGCCCGTCCTCTGCAACTGGGTCCTGGACTTCCTGATGGGCCACCCCCAGGTGGTGAAGGTCGGAAACAACACCTCCATTTCACTGATCCTCAACACAGGGGCTCCACAAGGTGTGCATGTTCAGTCCCCTCCTGTACTCCCTGTTCACCCATGACTGCGAGGCCACGCACGCTTCCAACTCAGTAATCAAGTTTGCAGATGACACAACCATAGTAGGCCTGATTACCAACAATGACGAGATAGCCTACAGGGAGGAGGTGAGGGCCAAGGCGGGGCTAGTAAAAATAACCCTAAAAATAATAACCTTGAACATCAACAAAAGGAAGGAGCTGATCGTGGACTTCAGGAGACCGAAGAGGGAGCACACCTCTATCCACATTGACGGGGTTCACAGTCCTCGGCATACACATCACTGACAAACAAATGGTCCACCCACACAGACACTGTGGTGTAGGCGCAACAGTGCCTCTTCAACCTCAGGAGGCTGAAGAAATTTGGCTTGCCCCCTAAGACCCTATCAAACTCTTACAGATGAACAATTGAGAGCATCCTGTTGGGCTGTATCACCGCCTGGTACGGAAACTGCACCGCCTGCAACCACAGTGCTCTCCAGAGGGTAGTGAGGTCTGCCCAATGCATCACCGGGGGCAAACTACCTGCCCTCCAGGACATCTACAGCACCTGATATCACTGGAAGGTCAAAAAGACCAAGGACATCAATCACCTGAGCCACTGCCTGTTCACCCCGCTACCATCCAGAAGGTGGTGTCAGTACACGTGCATCAACGCTGGGACCGAGAGACTGAAAAACAGCTTCTGTCTCAAGGCCATTAGACTGTTAAATAGCCATCACTAGCACGTAGAGGCTGCTGCCCTATATACATAGACAAGGAAACACTAGTCACTTGAATGTCTACATACTGCTTTACTCATTTCATATGTAACATAAACTCACCCCATTCCGTACAAATGTGCACAACCACGACATTCAAGCGAGGCTACGAAGAAAACTAAGAAAGACTGTAGCAACTGTGTTGACTCCTAAATCTGGGGTGTGAACTACTTTTCTATTCAAGTGTTGATCGACATGATAATTAATGGCTTTATAGTATTGGAGAAAAGTTGAAAAAAAACTGGCCCTCCGTTACATCGTGACGCGTCATGCCGTAACGTATAGCACGCATAAAGCAACTATTTCTGTCGTACGATCTCTCTCCACCAGGGGTAGCACTTCTCTCATCGTTTAAAAACAAGAAATGGGCAGTGACGGGGGTTTGGGGGGATACCTAGTCATTTTTTGTGTCATCACTGCATGCGATCATCATTCTCAAAGCCGCTGTTTACTTCTGAAGATCACTTTAGTACCGCCCTAAAAACCCGATTTTCAAATAAGACACAACCCTTCAAATAGGTATATAATGACACATTATATAAACTCTTTATAGTGATTTATTTACGTTTTAGAGGCGATAAGTTGAACAGATCGAGTGGAAAAAATTCAGTTTTCCCACATCTCCTCTCCTTCTCACTATCAGGCATTAGTTTTGCTTCCCCACCTGCCATTTTTAAAAAGACCCAACGGAGCTTATTGCCTTCTTGAATTATGCAGAAACGGGCAGCGTGGAGGTCATGTCATTAATTTTGTTGGAAAGGGGCAAAATTGTGCTTTACAATGGTATTGACATTACAGTTGATCTGGAAGTATTACGTTTTTGGGGTGCTAAAATAAGGTCAATTGTACAGACCAAGGCGATGTACAAAAGTGAGTGAGTTTACGTTATGTGCTGTATTCTATTCTACTGTATTTTAGGCAATGTCACTCCGACATTGCTTGTCCTAATATTTATATACACTGCTCAAAAAAATAAAGGGAACACTAAAATAACACATCATAGATCTGAATTAATGAAATATTCATTTTTTTTTTACATAGTTGAATGTGCTGACAACAAAATCACACAAAAATGATAAATGGAAATCAAATGTATCAACCCATGGAGGTCTGGATTTGGAGTCACACTCAAAATTAAAGTGGAAAACCACACTACAGGCTGATCCAACTTTGATGTAATGTCCTTAAAACATTAAAAGTCAAAATGAGGCTCAGTAGTGTGTGTGGCCTCCACGTGCCTGTATGACCTCCCTACAACGCCTGGGCATGCTCCTGATGAGGTGGTGGATGGTCTCCTGCGGGATCTCCTCCCAGACCTGGACTAAAGCATCCGCCAACTCCTGGACAGTCTGTGGTGCAACGTGGCGTTGGTGGATGGAGTGAGACATGATCTGCTCAATTGGATTCAGGTCTGGGGAACGGGCGGGCCAGTCCATAGCATCAATGCCTTCCTCTTGCAGGAACTGCTGACACACTCCAGCTACATGAGGTCTAGCATTGTCTTACATTAGGAGGAACCCAGGGCCAACCGCACCAGCATATGGTCTCACAAAAGGGGTCTGAGGATCTCATCTCGGTACCTAATGGCAGTCAGGCTACCTCTGGCGAGCACATGGAGGGCTGTGCGGCTCCCCAAAGAAATGCCACCCCACACCATGACTGACCCACCGCCAAACCGGTCATGCTGGAGGATGTTGCAGGCAGCAGAACGTTCTCCACGGCGTCTACAGACTGTCACATCTGTCAGGCAGGGTAGCCTAGTGGTTAGAGTGTGTGACTAGTAACCGGAAGGTTGCGAGTTCAAACCCCCGAGCTGACAAGGTACAAATCTGTCGTTCTCCCCCTGAACAGGCAGTTAACCCACTGTTCCTAGGCCGTCATTGAAAATAAGAATTTGTTCTTAACTGACTTGCCTGGTTAAATAAAGGTCAAATATTATTATTCATTATTAAAAAATAATAATGAAACGTGCTCAGTGTGAACCTGCTTTCATCTGTGAAGAGCACAGGGCGCCAGTGGCGAATTTGCCAATCTTGGTGTTCTCTGGCAAATGCCAAACCTCCTGCACGGTGTTGGGCTGTAAGCACAACCCCCACCTGTGGACGTCGGGCCCTCATACCACCCTCATGGAGTCTGTTTCTGACCGTTTGAGCAGACACATGCACATTTGTGGCCTGCTGGAGGTCATTTTGCAGGGCTCTGGTAGTGATCCTCCTACTCCTCTTTGCACAAAGGCGGAGGTAGCGGTCCTGCTGAGGGGTTGTTGCCCTCCTACGGCCTCCACGTCTCCTGATGTACTGGCCTGTCTCCTGGTAGCGCCTCCATGCTCTGTACACTACGCTGACAGACACAGCAAACCTTCTTGCCACAGCTTGCATTGATGTGCCATCCTGGATGAGCTGCACTACCTGAGCCACTTGTGTGGGTTGTAGACTCCGTCTCATGCTAGCACTAGAGTGAAAGCACCGCCAGCATTCAAAAGTGACCAAAACATCAGCCAGGAAGCATAGGAACTGAAAGTGGTCCATTGTCACCACCTGCAGAACCACTACTTTATTGGGGGTGTCTTGCTAATTGCCTATAATTTCCACCTGTGGTTTATTCCATTTGCACAACAGCATGTGGAATGTATTGTCAATCAGTGTTGCTTCCTAAGTGGACAGTTTGATTTCACAGAAGTGTGATTGACTTGGAGCTACATTGTGTTTAAGTGTTCCCTTTTATTTTTTTGAGCAGTGTGTTTCTTACTTCCATTATTTTAGATTTGTTTGTATTGTTGTGAATAGTTAGATATTACTACAGTGGTTTGTCCTTTAAAAGTTGCAGCGTACTGCACCATAACTTGCATGGTGCTGCAGAATTCAATGGCAAGTTATTTAAGTGTGAACCACTGGTACTATTAGTGCTAGTTTGACCACCAGAGTGCATCTTTGAGAAGCATTTGATAGCCTTCAATAATGGCTGTACTAGAGATTTTATAAACCTTGTTTTGTAAGAACTTTGTATATGGGACTGATTTTAAGAAATGTAACAATTCATTTAATTTAATATTATGGTGTTTCTATTCCAAGAAAAACAAAAAACCTCGGTTTCTGTTAGGATGGAATGGAAAATATGTCTCTGTACAACGTGACAGTCGGGAGTAGGCTACAGTGCGGGGCTATTTATCTAAGGAATCACCTTGTCGTGCGGGCACGCTGGAGACCAGGGTTCAATTCCCCGACGGGGAGGAAGGATTAGGCTGTCCTTGTAAATGAGAATTTGTTCTTAACTGATTCCATGTGTTATTTTAAAGTTGTGATGTATTCACTATTATTCTACAATGTAGAAAATAGTCAAAATAAAGAAGAACCCTGGAATGAGTGTGTGTTCAAAATTTTGAGTGGTACTTGCTTAATTAATTTGACTTATGGTGTTTCTGTTCCAAGAATAACGAATAAACCCTCTGGGTTTCCGTTAGGATGGAACTTCATTATGCTCTATAAATAAGACCTACACCACTTTTAACAGCACATTACTCAACACTAGTGAGACTCATGTTGCCTACAGTATATTGAAAAATATGATGCGACTCTCCGCCAATAATTACATAAAGAGGATTCTAAATTAAAACCAAAAGCCGCCTCATGGGTCTCCCGGTGGCGGCTGGCACAGGTATCTTGAGCAATGCATTTTGCATTGCAATGCGGTGACTTAGACAGCTGCACAACTGGGGAGGCCCCATCCACAATTATTGAAATACAGAGATGTTGGTAAAGGAATATTGTTCTGCTAATAGCCCATAATGAGCTTTTATAATACTGTACATGGTGTCCAGGTCAGGATAACCAAAACATTTCTTTATTAAAGACTATATCTGGAGAAATGCTGGTATTTTTTTATTTAGATCCAAAGCCATAAATCAGTGAGTCGCTCAGCCTTATGTAGGTACCGGCTATATGACTGTGCCATCAACTTGATAATCTATAACCATATTTTGTTATTTCATTAAAAAAAATTTTTTTTTAGTGATTTGTAATCTCATAAAAGGCCAAAATAATGTTTGTAAAGGTCAAAACATGTATTTCTGTTTTTAGAGGGAGAGAAAAGCTGGGCCAATTGTGCGCAGCCCTATGGGACACTCCCAATCACGGTCGGATGTGATACATAATAATAATATTTAACTTAGAACCTAACATAGAAATACATGTGATTCTCGTTTCTCCCCCTACTCTCCATCTAAGCAAGTCTATTTTACCGCTACCTGCTAGAACAGTGGGAACGTTTCCCTAGTCAGCTCCATTATTAGTGCAATGCCCCTTAAAGAGTTGCTCTGTGTTACCCAGTGTGGCGGGGTGGGGCTCCACACCCCTTTCCTCCTCCTTCCCCATGGGCTAGGTCTTTTTTCTGTGCGTGGCTCTGAGACCCATCCCGTGGCCCATGCACTCGTGCCTTGAACCTCGCGCGCTTTCAGTGGATACAGCTGGAGAATTGCAAGGCAATCCCATTGTGCGCCACTCGGGAGCCATGACCAATATTACCAATACATATTGTCCTGCTAATAACAGGGTTAATAATATCTGAGAATATCCAAGGGGCTTTTTATATAATTTTAAATTAATAAGAATTGCTTTGTTTAAAAATATATATATTTTGGAGATTTCGTTTTTCAAATAACATAAAATGAGCAATGGGGTATAGGCCATTCTTGAACATGGGGTGAGACATTGTTAAGAATTTGTAAATAAAGTCAGTTTGTTATTTAGAATTGTTTTTAGAGGAAGAGAAACCAAAGTCATCCCATGGGTCTCCCAGTCGAGGCCGGCACAGGTATTGAACCAGCATCTGTAGCAATACAGCTTGCACTGAAATGCGCCACTCAGGCGCTGTACACCATGACCGGTTGGGAGTGGACTACAGTAAGAGCGAAATAACTCTTAACAAAATAAAAGCCTTAGTGTAACAACCGTTTTAGTAAGTAGTACTGAAGTCGTGCAGTTATCAGTTTCTATTTAGATGTATGTCGCCCATTCATTGTCAGTTAGGACAGTAGGACCCAAAAGCGTAATCAGTGCTCTAACTTCCCTTTGTGCTGGTCTGGAACAATGAAGTGGTGATGCAGGGTACCGTACTTAACCACAAATTAACTATACGTACTGCAGCATAATCGCAAAACATTTAGTGGAGCAACCACTGTAGGAACACACATTTCACTCAATAACATCTGCTAAATATGTGTATGTGACCAATACAATTTGATTTGGTACTGGAGCTAATTTTGCAACCTCTGTCTCTGTTTGCCAGCCTGTTTCACATGGGCCTCTCTATTTTTATAGGGCCCTAATTAAGGAGCTGTTCAAGTAGAATGGAGAATCACAGCTCCTAAAGTCTCACCCCAAGCCTCTGTGTGCTTTTTTCTTGAAATAAATCTAAAGGGAGGAGGCTGGCAGAGTGCACAATCACATCTTTTTTTCTTAACCCATAGCTTGCTTTCCTTGCTTATTCATGTGCTTACCCGCATGGGAAGAGTTTCTTCAGCAATGTATTCGTCTGTCTTTATTTTGGGAGGTATTCTTTTCAAATGGGTAAACTGTGGGTGGCCAGCCTTGGCCGTTCTGGACAGTAATCCTGTACGTTAGAGAGCAGACTCAATGCCAGACTCCTTTATTTTGTACCTGTAGGTATTTATTCCGTAATGCACCAATAGTTTTTCACTGACTGTATTTACAATGGAGAACCAGCAGAATTGGTGACCTTCTTAGAGAGTGGTCTGGAACACACCAAATTTAATGAAGCGAACGACCCGTTAATGATGAATGGAGAAATGCGTAATGCTCTGAGCACGGGGTTACTTGACCACTCATGCTAATGTTGTCGTGCTGCGTCACATACCATTAGTCACGCACTTCCTTCTAAAATGTCAGGGTATGAATTGAGAAACTGTTTATTTTGCTGGAAAGTATACTTGCGTCATGTCACGATTTCAAAGCAATGTGGTATTACAGAGAACAAGTTAAATCTCTGGAAAGCTCTGTAATGTTGTGTTTTGTTCATGTAATTCATACTAATATTTGGTTGTTGATCAAGCCCTCAATTGTGACTCATTTCAGGAAACTAAGTGTATGTCACGTGTCACTGTTTCACAGGAGAGCCATTTGAGAATATACTTTATTTTTTATCAAAATGTGTTTTTTTGTGTGGCAGAAATGACTTCTGGAACATGTGTACTTTCATGTGCCTTAATAACAAACTTGTATGCCATCTGTAAATAAAAAATACAGTTGTTAAATTGAGGCTAGTTGGTTTAACTACGGAAAAAGACAGGAACCTTCCGCTAACAATGATTGGTTGAGATAATGATTGGGCTGGACCATCCCGAGAGATGAGTTAGGATTGGTCTGCCACGCTTCTGTCTAATATAAGCTGGTCAGTAGGTAATCCCTTCTAAAGTGGCTTTTAAAAAATATATCGCATAGTAGAACTGAATAAGTGTTGCACTCCACTTTCTGGAGGACCGAGTTTTGAAATCGGTGGAAGTGGAGTATGATAGGAAAGGAGTTGGAGAGAATTTGAGCATTTGATTGCAAAGATGCAGAGGGAGTCAAAAAGAGAATACACAGAAGGCTGTTGTAGAAAACAACGGTCTCCAGATTATGTTAGCTATTTTCAGATATTACACGTTTCTAATTGTCAGTCGTTTTCATTTCAAGTTAAAGATTACTGTTAGCTAGCTGTCTAGCTGGCTGGCTTGCTCGCTAAAATTACATGTATGATCTGTGTAGTAATGTTATTCGTATCTCAAACCCATTTGCATTTCTAGATATAGCCTAATGTTAGCTAGCTAGCTAACATTGAACCTGGTTGGTTAGCTACCTGCAGATTCATGCATGGTAGTAACATTGAGTTGTGATTATGGTTCATTGCTAGCTACATGTCTAAACGGAAGACTCCATTCTGCAAGTAACCATTTCAATGCAATGTTCATGTCACTGCGACAATTGTCGTTACAGGGTGCGTTCGTAAATCCTCTCTAGCTATCTACTCTGACTTCAGAGCACTCTCGTCTGAGTGTACCAGAGCGCATAATAATTGGTGAATTTACAAATGCTCAACACCCATTGAATATGGCCGGTGTCAGTAAATGTCCGCAAAAAAAGCGTAATTCAATTGTTGCCAGCAGCACAGTTAATCACCAACGCTCTGGATAGCAAAAACAGCCTAACCAGCTCTGCTAGGGCGAGTAACATCAGTGAGCTGTTCTCTCATTTGTGTCTGGAAGTAGCTAGCAAGTTAGCTTGGGTGCTTTGCTGAGGTGATTTTCAGGCTTAAGAGGGTGTGAACGATGCTGAATGTGTGTAGACAAAGATGAGCTCTCCAGTACATCTACCAAAACATTCAAGGGACAATTTCTCAAAAGTGAAGTCGCAAGTTTATCAATTTTCAAAGCAAGATTACTTTCCCATTGTTCCTCAAATGCAGTGTATGACCTACCATTTTCTAGCTCTGAGTCTCTACTCTTATCCAATGTAAAAAAAATATAATTTCAAATGTCGTTACATAAGATCAAACTGGTCGGTCAGAAATGACTACCATTCACTCCTTGACCCAGAATGCCCTGCGCCTCTCATTGAAAGTGAACGGTTAGCATTTTCATTAGCGTTAAGGCTAATGCTAACTGGATTAGCATATCCTCCTTAGAATATTTCTGAACACACTGCTTGAAGGTTCACTTCCACCCTCTAGTTTGTAGTTGGCCAAAGTGTGTACAACTATCGGGCAAAACAGACTGGGTTTGCTTAGATTGTCGACAACATGTAAACTATATTTTGTCTCAATGTTTATTGAAAACAAATTAAGTTGCACAATGAGCACTTGTCTCTCAAATACATCTTAGTTGTTGTTTAGCTAGCTAGCGAATTTTAGCCATATTAGCGTTGACATGAAATCAGTCAAAACGGCATGGTATCAACAAGACAAAACTAGCTGAAACGAACCACCTACTCTTCCCCACATGGCAGGTTTTGTGTCATTATGCCTATCTGACCGTTAAGAATCATAACGCACAGCTTCCGGCCACATTGATTCACGCGCATTTGATGTCTGCCAACCTGTCTATCTAGCGCAAATCATGTTAGAGGTTCACTCTGTAAATGAGGGATGATTCTTTGGCCTCCCGTAAGCAGTTAGGTTAGTGGGGTGTAACCATGGCTGACAAATGGCTCCAAGACTGCCATAAACATATTACCTTCTTTGCAGTTGGGCATCAAAATTAAACTGTCTCTCTCTTCTTTTGACTTGCTAGCTACTGCCAGATTGTGTTTTCCTTGCTCCCTTTGTCCTGTCATATATTAGGGCTGTGGGGATGTAAGCTCTCAGTATCTTTGAACAGCACTGGAAGCCCAGGAGGATTTGTGGTTGTCAGTGTGGGAGCCGAATGGCACAGTCCTGGAGTCTCCACTCTTTCATCCTCCATTTCATCTCCTTTTTCTTTTAGAAGCCACCGAGAAAATTGTGTGAGAATGTTTTGAGCAACAGCTCAAACTAGTACGCTACACATGTCCCCTGCTGGTGTTTCCCTGGTTCCCAAATCCCAACCAGCTCTATGTAATGCTATACTGTTGGCCACACTACTGGGGTGTAATTGTTGTGTACACAAGGAATGAGCCATAATGAGTTGCTCTGTTGGCTGGATGTAAACCCAGACAATCCGTTAAATCTGCTGGAGCATTTGTGTTGACCCTAGTGATCCAGTTCCAAGGTGCTCCCTCGGATAGCATGTGGGCGCTGGAATGCTGTGCTGTCCCAGCTCTCAGCTGTGGGCTCTGCGAGCGACTGGTGCCAGACAGTTCCAACACAACTCTTGTTTTGGATGAATCAGGCCTTGACTGTGAGTTTGCTTTCTAGCCCTTCGCCTGCTTATGGAGATATTGCGCTACATTTCATTACATCACGCCACAGACACCAGCCTAAGCACGATGCACAATATATAACCCAGGGATGTAGAGTATCGAAAAACACACTTCACAAACACTTGTCTACCTCTCCACTCATGAATATGGATGCTGTTTCTTTATATGCAGTTAGACAGCAGCTGTCCTACTTTTCCCCCTCCCTATCTCGTTCCCGTGCGTTGTTGCTCATTAAAAAAAGACTTCAGCGGCCGAGTCTCATAGAGGAGGCATTCCTACAGGCGTCTCCTCAGCGTCTCTGGCTGTAGAGAGGAGGGCTTGTCTACAAACAGGTGTCCTTATCCAGCTTGTTGAGCTAGCGTAGTGTTAGCGCGCAGCTGACAGCATCCGCAAGCTATCCATGCCTCATTAAAGTGAGAGGCAAGTTAATGAGGACAAGACATGCAGGGGAGGATCTAATCTGTGAGATATGGGAGCGAACCTGCAAGTAAGTGTTTAGTTGGACAGTAAATTTGTTACCAAGTATTCACACAAAAATAGACGTGATTGTGTCTCAATGTAATCAACGTATAAAATTAGATTTTATTAAAATACAATCACTTTTTGGGCTTAATTGTGGTCAATTTGCAGTGTACAAGTTATTTTCCAGCCACCCGACCGTTCGCTCTGACAAAAATCGGCCTGCGGCTGAATGTAGTTCACTTCCCCCTGGTGTATACCATGTGTATCCTGTACTTAAGACCACTAAACTTGGTAGCCCGACACCAGTCGTGTACTTTATCAAAACAGGTTAGCAGTGAGAGATCAGTGGTAGGCAAGGATTAGAATTAACTTCTGGCAAACAACATCGACAAGGCACACCGGGAGGTTTATGTGAGACGCCTTTGATAAATCACTTATTGATTTGTACTTGTCAGTGTGCAGATCACCTACAGTGGAAGTGGGGGAGAAAGGAGTGACCTAACTCTTGGTTCAGCTAACATTTTCTCCATCCCACTCTGCACATCAGGCCCTTGCACAACACACCTCGAGGCAATGAGTCATCCTAGGCAAAGTCGCTGAGCCATTGCACAGATGCACTGCAGAGGCCATAAAGAAAATTAATTTCACCGGCGGCCTCAACCGAAGGAAGTTACAGCCTTTTGTTGCTTTTTATCAGTATAATTTTTCGACCTCAAAGGGAATGTATGATGGCTGCCATTTTGAGATCGCAATAACAGTAATAGTTCTCAATTTATCCAATGAGAAAATGTGAGACAATAAGGCTGTCTGAATAATTAGTACCCGTTGTAAAACAACTTTCTGTTTCCAGCTGATAGGCTACGTCAACTCAATCACATTGTAATGCTCTCTTAACAAAATAATTGCTTGCCTGGATTTAGTATTCATACTGGGCATAGCAAAATTGAAATGTTGTATCTTCAATTTAAGTTTAATCATAACACTATTCTCCCCTGTGTATCTGTTCTGTGACAGTTAAAGCTCACAGAGAAGTGTTCTGGAGTTAGTGGGAAGGTGTGGACAAGCTTTCGCTGCAATGACTTGTTGGCTGACATTCTGTGGGGGGGCAGCAGATTGTGTACTGAACTGCATTGATTTGAGTGAAATATCCATTTTGTCAATCCACCAAATTTGAGGGGCCTTGTCCAAGCCTGGGAGAGACTCCACTCCCTTCCTTGCTCCAACATCTCTCCTATCGCTCCCTCTGTCATCCATTCATTTATTAATTCAGTTATTTCTGGGGCAGCCAGCTTCCCATGTCAGCCAGCCATACCAACAGTCCCAGATCTATTCACCAGGTCTTTCCCTCCCCACGTCAGCTTCCATAAACTAAACAATGGGTTTACCATTGTTTTGGTGCAGGAGTATCTGCAGCAATACATATCCAGGCATGTCTGAACATGTCTCGAGAGCTCAGAATTAGAATAGATGGATAATCAATCATTCCTGACAGTATTGTTTTGTCTGTGATATAAAAGGGACCAACCAACCTAATATGGATAGATTCTAAAGGTGTTTTCACATAATCCTGCATTGGAACAAACAACCACAGAGGCTTCATAATGCTGCTCATTGGGCATTGAGGAACCAGTCAATGGCCAATGAGAAGCATTATGAAGCCTGTGGTTTTGCCGAGAAATTAGCTATAATCAGCATTGAAATGACTACGTGTTGGAGGGACAGCGATTCTTCTCAGCCTTTTCAATTGTTTTTCACGTGGGGATCCTCTTCAATGCTGACATATGGCAAAAATGTATTTATGAAGCCATTTTTCCATCAGCAGATGTCACAAAGTGCTATACAGCAACCCAGCCTAAAACCCCAAACAGCAAGCAAAGCCGATGTAGTGGCACAGTGGCTAGGAAAAACTCCATAGAAAGGCTGGAATCTAGGAAGAAACCTAGAGGAACTAGGCTCTGAGGGGTGGTCAATCCTCTTCTGATTTATAAGGGTACATGGCCAGGTAATCCTGGGGCATGGTCCTATGGCTCAGGTCCTCTAGGAGGGTAGAGGGAGAAAGAGAATTAAAGGGGTCATACTTAAATTTACACAGGACACCAGATACTGTATAAATGACTAACCCCCCCACCCGGCACATAGACTATTGCAACATAGACACTGGAGGCTGAGACACAAGGGGGTCGGGGGACACTGGCCCTGTCCAGCGATACCCCCAGACAGGGCCAACCAGGCAGGATAAAACCCCACCCATTTTGCCAAAGCACAAAAGTGAGGGACACTACTTGAGGGATATCAACGGACCACCAACTTACAACCCGGAGACAAGGCTGAGTATAGCCCACGAAGATCTCCTCCACCGCACGAGCCCGAGGGGGCGCAGAACCGGACAGGAAGATCACGTCTGTGACTCAACCCACTCAAGTGACGCACCCCTCCTAGGGACAGAATGGAAGAGGCAGAGAATCCTAGTGGAGAGAGGGGAGCCGGCCAGGCAGAGACAGCAAGGGCAGTTTGTAGTTCCAGTGCCTTGCACATTTACCTTCGCACCCCTGTCCAGACTACACTCATAGGACCTTCTATAGAGATGAGTCTTCAGTTAAGTCTTAAAGGTTGAGACCTAGTCTGCGTCTCTCACATGGATAGGCAGACCATTCCATGAAAATTGAGCTCTATAGGAGAAAGTCTTGCCTCCAGCTGTTAGTTTAGAAATTATAGGGTCAATAAGGAGGCCTGCGTCTTGTGACCGTAGCGTACATGTAGGTACAGTGAGAACAAGTATTTGATACACTGCCGATTTTGCAGGTTTTCCTACTTACAAAGCATGTAGAGGTCTGTAATATTTACCATAGGTACACTTCAACTGTGAGAGACGGAATCTAAAACAAAAATATAGAAAATCACATTGTATGATTTTAAAGTAATTAATTAGCATTTTATTGCATGACATAGGGTAGACATTTTTTTTTATTCCAGGGTAGACAATTTTGGGGCTTCATCATGTATCATTGAAATGTACAGCTGTGTGTCATCCGCATAGCAGTACAAGTTGACATTGTGTTTCCGAATGACATCGCCAAGTGGTAGAATATATGGAGAAAACAATAGTGGTCCTGAACCTTGAGGAACACCGAAGCTTACAATCATTTCGACAGATAATATCTAAACCAGGCAATAACTTATCAAATCAAATGAAATCAAATTTATTTATATAGCCCTTCGGACATCAGCTGATATCTCAAAGTGCTATACAGAAACCCAGCCTAAAACGCCAAACAGCAAGCAATGCAGGTGTAGAAGCACGGTGGCTAGGAAAAACTCCCTAGAAAGGCCAAAACCTAGGAAGAAACCTAGAGAGGAACCAGGCTATGTAGGGTGGCCAGTCCTCTTCTGGCTGTGCCGGGTGGAGATTATAACAGAACATGGCCAAGATGTTCAAATGTTCATAAATGACCAGCATGGTCGTATAATAATAAGGCAGAACAGTTGAAACTGGAGCAGCAGCACAGTCAGATGGACTGGGGACAGCAAGGAGTCATCATGTCAGGTAGTCCTGGGGCATGGTCCTAGGGCTCAGGTCCTCCGAGAGAGAGAAGGAGAGAATTAGAGAACGCACACTTAGATTCACATAGGACACCGAATAGGACAGGAGAAGTACTCCAGATATAACAAACTGACCCTAGCCCTCCGACACATAAACTACTGCAGCATAAATACTGGACGCTGAGACATAGCAAGTTTTCATTAGTAATAGGGTACATCATACGAAAAACGTCAGAATAATCTTCAAGAGACACATATTTCATGTACAAATTCACAACATAACATACATAGGCATTTCATCATTAAGTCCTTTAGGAAATAATGTCTGGAGGGTGAAAATCCCAAAACATTCTCTTTTACTCAGAGTATTATTAATATCTCCTCCCCTGTCTGATATCTTAACTTTCTCTATGCCACAAAATCTAAAGGTAGAAATGTCATGCTTCAGGTCATTGAAATGTACAGCGACTGGATAATCCCTATCATTTCTACTGATTTAACTTTTATGTTCACTAATTCTCTGTTTGGGAGAGCGGGTGGTTTTACCGACATAACAGAGACCACATGGACATTTAATAATGTAAATAACATGGGTGGTGGAACATGTAATAATGTCATTTATTTGGAACTGTTTTCCTGTGTGTGGGTGGCAGAAATATTCACACTATCATGTTGTTGCACTGTGCGCATCCTCTGCATTTATAGCTACCATTTGGTAGAGGGCATAAAAGAGCTTGGCTAATTTTATTTTGTGGCTGGCAGTTGGCATGAACCAATTTATCGCGTAAATTGCGACCTCTCCTATACACAATAAGTGGTGGATTTTTAAATTCAGCCGGCAAAGCTGGGTCCGATGATAAAATATGCCAGTGTTTCTTGACCACACCTCACACTTTTTCGCGAATTCAAAGTATTTATAGTTGTGAACATTAGAGTGTTCTTTGGCTTTAGTGGGTCTTTTTGTAGCAGTTCATCTCGTGTTTTTTCCAATGCCAAATTATGAGCTTCATCCACACATTGTGAGGGATAGCCTCTTCTTAGAAACCTCATGCAGATCTCCGCTGCCTTTTCTAGATAATCCTCTGTGGAGTGGCATATACGGCGCAGTCTAAAAAACTGGCTTCTTGGAAGTCCTCTTTTCAATGGCCCAGGGTGGAAGCTGCAAATTAGATTGTTCAGATGTGTGAGTGCCTTTTATTTTTTTATTTTTTTAAATGCGCCAAGGTTTGGCTTTTTCAGGAGGCTTTATTGCTGCCACTTTTTGAGTTTTGTACACAATCGGTGGATAGGGAACCATTTATTATGTTCAACATTGGAGGGCCATGCACAGGAAGTATCTTTTTCAGTAGTTTAGTTTGAATAGGGTCCAGTGTGCAGCTTGACGGTTTAGAGGTAGGTCATGACTATTTTCATGAATGTGTCAAAAGATACAGGATTAAAAAACGTGAGTCTCCATTGATCCTAAATCCTGGAAGCTCTGTGCAGACTCAGGACAACTGAGCTTTGTAATTTGCTTTCTAATGATCCTGATCTTTTTGTCGAAGTTCATGAATGTATCACTGCTGAAGTGAAAGCCATCCTCTGTTGAATGCTGCGTTTTAGTTAGCTTCGCGACAGTATCAGAAAGAAATGTTGATTTGTTCTTATTCTCCTCAATTCGTTTGAAAATATAGGATGACTGAGCAGCAGTGAGGGCTCTTCGATATTGCACGGTACAGTCTTTCCAAGCTAGTTGGTGGAGCGCCATTTCCGGTAACATTTTAGTGTTGCGACTGAATCTAGAGTATTACGCAAGGTTAAATTTAGATTCTCAGTTAGGTGGTTAACCGATTTTTGTTCTTTGGAAGGGCATCTAGGAATCTTTGTTGTCCGAGAACTTATAGAATGCTTTTCATGCTCCTTGGTTGGGGTCTAAGCAGATTATTTGTTGCGATTGTAAACATAATACAATGGTGGTCCGATAGTCCAGGATTATAAGGACAAACATTTAGAGCCACAATATATATTCAATAAGACAAAACTAGATCCAAGGTTTGATCGATGATGACTCCAAAAGCCTTTTTGAATGGGTCTGTGGACTTTTCCACGTGAATATTAGTCACCAAAAATGTGAATATCTACCATAATTACAAGGTCCAATATAGGAATTCAGGGAACTCTGTGAGGAGCGCTGTATACGGCCCAGGAGGGCTGTGAACAGTAGCTATAAAAAGTGATTGAGTAGACTGCATAGATTTCATGACTAGAGGCTCAAAAGACAAACGCTGTAATTTTTTGGGGTAAATTGTAATTTGATGTTGTAAATACGGGATATGGTCACTAGTGTAACCAGGAGCATGGATGCAAACTAGTCAACTTTCGGCAAAAATGTGCCGTTTTCAATCCAACATAGGTGGGGCGGGGGGGTTGAATGGCAGTTTACCTTATGGCTGCGATCCCTGTACAGGAATCAACATCAGGGGAAATTTCAGTGACAACTAAAAATACATCGTCGTAACATTAAACATTCTTGAAAATGCAAGTGTCTTACATCCTTCAAAAGATTAGAATCTTGGTAATCAAACTACGTTTTTCTATTTAAAATAGCATTACAGAGAACAAATACCATGCTTTTGTTTGAGAAGAGCAATCAACAACAGAAACATTTTCTGCCATGACAGTTTTTACACATTCACATCTGAAGGTAAAATTATGACTTACATTCTGATATCTTGCTCTTATTTCTCTTCCTGAGGGTCCCAGTGATCAAATGAAGTGCCGTTTTCTTTGATAAAATCAATTTTTATAGCCTAAATCGAAACATTTTGTAAACCGTTTGTGCCCTGAATTCCAATACTATCAATTTTTTACGGAGCATTCGACGTAATTACATACGGTAAACCATCGTTTATCTAGTCATGGTTGGTTTCAAGTGCATTCCTCTAGATGTTTGCAACAAAGCCAAACGTCATTGTTTTTTTTGTGGGGAGTATTGACCAAAGTGAACTGATTTGAAGACAACGAACAATGACTACCTTGCGCACCAATAATTTTAGCGAAGCTTCATTGATTGATTGTATTTCTGCCCAATGACCACCGATCTTCTTGAAATCTAGCTGGGTAGATAGCCAATGAGCTGAGGTAAACGCCAGTATGTAATGGTTTTGGGTTGGACCACCATTCCTTGTTTGTAAATGCACGCGTAATGAACTCCATTCTCGCCTTGACTATCAGAGGAGTTGCTGTGAGGCTTGTTACGCGCAGCAGTATTTCGAAAGTTGTATTTTCAACGATTTCATTGAAGATATCATGGCGAATAAATCAGGAAAAGGGAAGTCATTTAGCAATTTGCAATGAAATGTGTTGTGTTGTTTGTTTGTGTTTGTTTGGGTGTGTGTGTATATATGTGTGTGTATTCCATGTCAGATTATATTTTCAATTTTTTTATTCAAATGGAAAGGAGTAGAACAGCAAACGAACACATGGCCAATGCGCCTGCTACTCCAGCACTTCACCTTAGTGACTGTTCCCTCTGCTCTATACAATACAAATCTGTTAATTTTATGTGATGATAAAAGGCTTATACAATACAAATATTTGTTTAAATATTTTCTTTCACATTGATAGCAACTCCGATTGGGAGCTCTCGGTGACAAGCTGCCCGCTCTACCTCTGCCCCCAGTGGTGTTCATATGCCACAGTTCATTACTGCAGGCATGACTGTGCCTCAGGGCCAAAAGGGCACAGCATGGAGGTGTTGTGTCGCATGAACTGCACCACTTGTTCAGTTTGCCTCTGCTTTACATCAGAAAGAGACTGCTATGGGACATGGCACTGGTAGCAAAATATTGTTAGAGGACTTCCGAAGAATGTACTGTTTAAAAAAAAAAAAATATTTACTTTCTAATATTTTTTTAAATATTTTTTGTGTGTGTGTGTTAGAATTACTTTTTGATATGTTGTATATAGTTATTTGCACTGTTGTATATAGTTATAGGTCATTTCACCAATTTGGCCACTTGGGTACATTTGGGCAACTTGTGTGGGGCAACTTGTGTGGGGCACCTGGGTGACTTCATGCTAAATGTCATGTAGCTCATGTCATGTAGCTCACCCATTCCTGAAGTCTGAAACTTTGCACGCCTACAGTTGCCCTCTTGTGTTATCCATCAAAATTATCTCCAGCATCCTATCTGACTGTGTGGCTATTCTAGTACATGTGAAAGATGATGCTACAACAATAAAAAACAAAACATATGCTTTTTCTTTATCTTTTCTTCCACCAGATCTACTGTGTTATATTCTCCTACATTCAATGAACATTTCCACAAACTTCAGAATGTTTCCATTCAAATGATACCAAGACTATGCATATCCTTGCCTCTGGGGCTGAGCTACAGGCAGTTAGATTTGGGTATGTCTTCAGGCGGAAATTGAGAACAAAGGGATGCAGCCATAAGAGGTTAAAACTTACAGCAGCACGTCCCCTGAACAATAAGAGGTAGGTGAGATGCCTGACTACGGAGACGGGGTGAGAAGGTGATGAAGCGTACCTCATGAGCTGTAACCGAAAAACAACTGGCATTTGGAAAGTTTGAGGTGAGGGAGAAAGTGTGGCGGAACAAGTATTGTGAGCATTGTTAAGTATCTTGCTAGCTGGATCGAATTATCAGTTTGCTAGCCAGAGAAATGTTGAGCAACATTGGCCAACTTTACTGATCAAAGAATTGAGTTCATGGTGTGAAAATTAGCTGGCAAATAAAGTCAGATAGCTGATGTTAGCTAGCTAACGTTACAACATCAGATGAGCTTAACGTTAGTAACCTAACCAATTCGCTATAATATTAACTGGTAACGTTATATGACTCTTTGCCGTTCCTCAAGTTATAACGTGTTAGTTGCTTACTGGACCCTGGCAATCTGTGTGACATGTTAACTAGCTAACGAACTATCTACTATCTGAACTAATGTTTTCCCTTTACAGTATGTGATTTTCAGAATGAGAGAATTAGGTGAAAATGAGAAGTTGCTTGTTGAACAAATGTAGCTGGAGCTGGGCCTGGCTTAAGCTGGATGCCACTAGGTGAAAGGAACAGCACACTTTCTCATTATTTCAATACAGTGGATGAAAAGGGTTATGCCAGATGTACTCTCTGCCTGAAAGAGGTCAGTTATGCCAACAAAGGGTATCATGCTCTGCTGGCACATTGTAGAGTAGATATCCATAGGCAGAAAGTGTACAGTGCAGTGTAGCCCACGATATTGCATTGGTTGTGTTGAACTTGACAGTAACACGTGTGTGAGGTGAGGGGGATTATTTAATTTTTTACTCTGAACGTTATCTTTTGCCCGATTTCGATTTCTACTGTAGTGGCCACTGTAATAGAGCAAAAATAGAATAACTGTTTGTTTCTTTATATTTCTGCTTAAGATGTGTTTTTCCCCCAAGTGCAATATTTAGATGTGTGTGTGTGTGTGTGTGTGGTCACAATCGTTCTATTACAAAGGGTGTCATGGCTAACTGCAATATTAATGTACTGTTTTTTTCTCAAGGCTTGAATGTCATTAGCTGTAAAGTCTAGGCAACAAATAACATTACATCTGTTTAGCTGCGAGTTAGGTTCACATTAAACACTTTATTTTACAGAGACTGATCATTTAAATCATATTCTTTGTTTAATTAGTTAACCTTCATTTCCCCTGAGCAGGGATTTTTTTCAGTGCAAAAAAAGTGTCACCTTTTTGGGCCCTCAGCAGTTTGCATCGCTGCAGAAGGAGAGGCCTCATTTAACACTAAATTCATCAGGTTTGAGCCATGTTTCAGTCGGGCCAATCCCATCAAGATTATGATCAGTGATTAGTTAATTTACTATGACTGCCTTGGAGTTGAGGGATCTAACATTGAGTAGCCCTATTTTGAGAAGTGAGATTTCACAATTTCTTCCAATAATGACAGAAATGGAGGTCTTTATTCCAGTGAGATTACTAAGGCGAACACCGCCATGTTTAGTTTTGCCCAACCTAGATCGAGGCACAGACATGGTCTCAATGGGGATAGCTGAAATGACTACACTGACTGTGCTAGTGGCAGACTCCACTAAGCTGGCTGGCTAACAGCCTGCTGCCTGGCCTGCACCCCATCTCATTGTGGAGCTAGAGGAGTTAGACTGGGCTCTATGTTGATTGATAAGATGAGAGCACCCGTCCAGCTAGGATGGAGTCCGTCACTCCTCAGCAGGCCAGGCTTGTTCCTGTTTGTGGGGTCTCTTCCCATTTCTTCCTAACCTTTTACGTTGGATATGAAACTTGCATCGAGTGTGTGCTATAGCAGAAAAGGGACAAATCTGACAAGGGATTTGTCACTTTTCTGGCACAAGGTTATATTGGCACACAAAGGAGACGGTTGGCAGTGATTGGACAGAGGTGAACCTGGCCTAAACACCATTCCTGACTACATTTAAGGAGAGTTTTTTATTTATTTAATTTATTTAACCTTTATTTAACCAGGTAGGCAAGTTGAGAACAAGTTCTC
The DNA here is from genome assembly GCF_002021735.2 of Oncorhynchus kisutch. Classification (NCBI taxonomy): domain Eukaryota; kingdom Metazoa; phylum Chordata; class Actinopteri; order Salmoniformes; family Salmonidae; genus Oncorhynchus; species Oncorhynchus kisutch. The sequence continues at coordinate 41,774,370 of NC_034179.2, read as the reverse complement.
ATTTACAATTGCGACCTGGCCAAGATAAAGCAAAGCAGTTCGACAGATACAACGACACAGAGTTACACATGGAGTAAAACAAACATACAGTCAATAATACAGTATAAACAAGTCTATATACAATGTGAGCAAATGAGGTGAGAAGGGAGGTAAAGGCAAAAAAGGCCATGGTGGCAAAGTAAATAGAATATAGCAAGTACAACACTGGAATGGTAGTTTTCCAATGGAAGAATGTGCAAAGTAGAAATAAAAATAATGGGGTGCAAAGGAGCAAAATAAATAAATTAAATACAGTTGGGAAAGAGGTAGTTGTTTGGGCTAAATTATAGGTGGGCTATGTACAGGTGCAGTAATCTGTGAGCTGCTCTGACAGTTGGTGCTTAAAGCTAGTGAGGGAGATAAGTGTTTCCAGTTTCAGAGATTTTTGTAGTTCGTTCCAGTCATTGGCAGCAGAGAACTGGAAGGAGAGGCGGCCAAAGAAAGAATTGGTTTTGGGGGTGACTAGAGAGATATACCTGCTGGAGCGTGTGCTACAGGTGGGAGATGCTATGGTGACCAGCGAGCTGAGATAAGGGGGGACATTACCTAGCAGGGTCTTGTAGATGACATGGAGCCAGTGGGTTTGGCGACGAGTATGAAGCGAGGGCCAGCCAACGAGAGCGTACAGGTCGCAATGGTGGGTAGTATATGGGGCTTTGGTGACAAAACGGATTGCACTGTGATAGACTGCATCCAATTTGTTGAGTAGGGTATTGGAGGATATTTTGTAAATGACATAGACAAAGTCGAGGATTGGTAGGATGGTCAGTTTTACAAGGGTATGTTTGGCAGCATGAGTGAAGGATGCTTTGTTGCGAAATAGGAAGCCAATTCTAGATTTAACTTTGGATTGGAGATGTTTGATATGGGTCTGGAAGGAGAGTTTACAGTCTAACCAGACACCTAAGTATTTGTAGTTGTCCACGTATTCTAAGTCAGAGCCGTCCAGAGTAGTGATGTTGGACAGGCGGGTAGGTGCAGGTAGCGATCGGTTGAAGAGCATGCATTTAGTTTTACTTGTATTTAAGAGCAATTGGAGGCCACGGAAGGAGAATTGTATGGCATTGAAGCTTGCCTGGAGGGTTGTTAACAGTGTCCAAAGAAGGGCCGGAAGTATACAGAACGGTGTCGTCTGCGTAGAGGTGGATCAGAGACTCACCAGCAGCAAGAGCGACCTCATTGATGTATACAGAGAAGAGAGTCGGTCCAAGAATTGAACCCTGTGGCACCCCCATAGACTGCCAGAGGTCCGGACAGCAGACCCTCCGATTTGACACACTGAACTCTATCAGAGAAGTAGTTGGTGAACCAGGCGAGGCAATCATTTGAGAAACCAAGGCTGTCGAGTCTGCCGATGAGGATGTGGTGATTGACAGAGTCGAAAGCCTTGGCCAGGTCAAAGAATACGGCTGCACAGTAATGTTTCTTATCGATGGCGGTTAAGATATCGTTTAGGACCTTGAGCGTGGCAGAGGTGCACCCATGACCAGCTCTGAAACCAGATTGCATAGCAGAGAAGGTATGGTGAGATTCGAAATGGTCGATAATCTGTTGGACTTGGCTTTCGAAGACCTTAGAAAGGCACGGTAGGATAGATATAGGTCTGTAGCAGTTTGGGTCAAGAGTGTCCCCCCCTTTGAAGAGGGGGATGACCGCAGCTGCTTTCCAATCTTTGGGAATCTCATACGACACGAAAGAGAGGTTGAACAGGCTAGTAATAGGGGTGGCAACAATTTCGGCAGAAAATTTTAGAAAGAAAGGGTCCAGATTGTCTAGCCCGGCTGATTTGTAGGGGTCCAGATTTTGCAGCTCTTTCAGAACATCAGCTGAATGGATTTGGGAGAAGGAGAAATGGGGAAGGCTTGGGCGAGTTGCTGTTCGGGGTGCAGTGCTGCTGACCGGGGTAGGAGTAGCCAGGTGGAAAGCATGGCCAGCCGTAGAAAAATGCTTATTGAAATTCTCAATTATGGTGGATTTATCAGTGGTGACAGTGTTTCCTATCTTCAGTGCAGTGGGCAGCTGGGAGGAGGTGTTCTTATTCTCCATGGACTTTACAGTGTCCCAGAACTTTTTTGAGTTGGTGTTGAAGGAAACAAATTTCTGCTTGAAAAAACTAGCCTTGACTTTTCTAACTGCCTGTGTATAATGGTTTCTAGCTTCCCTGAACAGCTGCATATCACGGGGGCTGTTCGACGCTAATGCAGAACGCCATAGGATGTTTTTGTGTTGGTTAAGGGCAGTCACGTCTGGGGAGAACCAAGGGCTATATCTGTTCCTGGTTCTAAATTTCTTGAATGGGGTATGTTTATTTAAGATGGTTAGGAAGGCATTTAAAAAAAATATCCAGGCATCCTCTACTGACGGGATGAGTTCAATATCCTTCCAGGATACCCAGGCCAGGTCGATTAGAAAGGCCTGCTCGCTGAAGTGTTTCAGGGAGCGTTTTACAGTGATGAGTGGAGGTTGTTTGACCGCTGACCCATTACGGATGCAGGCAATGAGGCAGTGATCGCTGAGATCTTGGTTGAAGACAGCAGAGGTGTATTTAGAGGGCAAGTTGGTTAGGATGATATCTATGAGGGTGCCCGTGTTTAAGGCTTTGGGGAGGTACCTGGTAGGTTCATTGATAATTTGTGTGAGATTGAGGGCATCAAGTTTAGATTGTAGGATGGCTGGGGTGTTAAGCATGTTCCAGTTTAGGTCGCCTAGCAGCACGCGCTCTGAAGATGGATGGGGGGCAATCAGTTCACATATGGTGTCCAGAGCACAGCTGGGGGCAGAAGGTGGTCTATAGCAGGCGGCAACGGTGAGAGACTTGTTTTTAGAGAGGTGGATTTTTAAAAGTAGAAGTTCAAATTGTTTGGGTACAGACCTGGATAGTAGGACAGAACTCTGCAGGCATCTTTGCAGTAGATTGCAACACCGCCGCAGTGAATAGAACAAACTTAGTTAGGGAGGAGGCTTCTAATGTTAACATGCATGAAACCAAGGCTATTACGGTTACAGAAGTCGTCAAAAGAGAGCGCCTGGGGAATAGGAGTGGAGCTAGGCACTGCAGGGCCTGGATTCACCTCTACATCGCCAGAGGAACATAGGAGGAGTAGAATAAGGGTGCGGCTAAAAGCAATAAGAATTGGTCGTCTGGAACAGAGTAAAAGGAGGTTTCTGGGGGCGATAAAATAGCATCAAGGTATAATGTACAGACAAAGGTATGGTAGGATGTGAATACAGTGGAGGTAAACCTAGGTATTGAGTGATGAAGAGAGAGATATTGTCTCTAGAAACATCATTGAAACCAGGAGATGTCATTGCATGTGTGGGTGGTGGAACTAATAGGTTGGATAAGGTATAGTGAGCAGGACTAGAGGCTCTACAGTGAAATAAGCCAATAAACACTAACCAGAACAGCAATGGACAAGGCATATTGACATTAAGGAGAGGCATGCTTAGTCGAGTGATCAAAAGGGGTCCGGTGAGTGGAGAGGTTGGTTGGGGGTCACGGCGATTTAGACAGCTAGCCAGGCCATCGGTAGCAAGCTAGCATAGGATGGAGGTCTGTTATTACCCACCTCTTGCGTTCCGTCAGTAGATTAGTGTGGTAGAGGGGATTAATCCAAATCACACAACAACAACAAAAATAAAAACAATAGATATAGTTATAGAGGCCCAAGAAGAAAAGATAATAATAATTTTAAAAATAATTTAAAAAAAATAATAATAAAAAAATGGTCCGATTGTCTATTCAGATAGCAGCCGGTAAGACAGCTAACGGTTAGCAGGCCGCAGATGGGCGTTCAGGTAACGTCGCGACGGAGGAGCCAGCCGGATCTCCTTCGGGTAGATGACGTCGGCAGTCCAGTTGTGAAGGCCCGGTGGGGCTCCGCGTAGGCAGTAAAACGGGTCTGGATAGGTGACTGCAGCCCAGGAGTGATTGATGGAACTCAGGAGTGATTGACGGAGCTAGCTAGCTCCGGAATAATTGATGTTTGCTCCGGAATCGACGAAAGCCGATAGTCACACGGATAGCAGCTAGCTAGCTGTGAGATCCGGGTATGAATGTCCAGAGAGCAGTTGAAATCCAGGGACATGGAGAGAAAAATTGGTCCGGTATGTTCCGTTCCGAGCCGCGCTGCGCCGTATAAAACTGGCGATAGATTTTCGAGCTAAAGGATAGCTGATGACCACAAACCGTGGTTAGCTGAATACTAACGATTTGCCAGTAAAGAAGCTAACTAGCTTCTGAACTAGCTTCTGAACTAGCTTCTGAACTAGCTTCTGAACTAGCTTCTGGGCTAGCTTCTGGGCTAGCTTCTTGGAGGATTACAGATTTGAGGTAAATAATACTTTTTTATAAATATAAATTGGTGAGGCGGGTTGCAGGAGAGTGTTTTGAAGATGAGTTGATGGAAAATAAAAATTAAATCTATGTGAAAAAAGTTGTGTGTGTATATATATATATATATATATATATATATATATACAGGACACAACAAGATGAGGACAAAAAGAGGACTGCTATGCCATCTTGGTTGATATTTTCTTTTTTTGCTGAGTCACTCAACAGTGAGCCCATTGATAAAGCTAGCTACCTGTTGCATGACCATATGAGTGGAGATGAAAGGATTTGATTGAAGCTTTGTTGTCACAAGCTGTATTTGATTAAGCCCAATGTTCAATCTGTGGGGATGTTTTAGACCAATCAAAGGGCCACTAAACAACCATAAACGTAACATTTTGTCGGCTACAGTATACTTACAGTTCATTCTCGTTATTTTATTATCTCCTCAATGATGGCAAAGCATAATTCAGCTTCCTTACCATTTAGGCTACTCTACAAAAACAAGCACACTCGTGCTTTTCATTGTAGTCGTTTTCTCTCTTAAGACAACCATATTAGTCATGCTTTTATACACTTTTTTTTTTTAGTTCAGTGGTGTCTCAGGGTTTGTAGCCTTTGTCTGCATATCCTGTCCAAATCCTTTCTGAGCTACTGCATTCTGAGCATTTAATGCAGCAACCGACTGCTCCATCACTGCTTTCTGAGTACTCGTGCTTTCTTTGTCGCTCTCGTTCATTCTCTCCCCCCTCTGTCTCTCTCTGTATCTCACACTTTATTTTCCACACAGGCAATGAATGGTGCCTGCGCTCTCTTCACTGTCCCTCCTGCTGGCTTTCACTCCTCTCTCGATCTCTCAATGTATTGTAGGGCCTCTTTGTTACCATCTTTGTATAAATCAATACATTCAATCAATTTTGGTTGTGACACATGATTATGATTATTTTACCCCCCAAAAATTCTATGCTAGAATTATTTTATTATACAATGCATTCGGAAAGAATTCAGACCCCTTGACCTTTTCCCATTTTTTTTTAACATTACAGCCTTAATCCAAAATTAAATAGTTTTCCCCCCCTCATCAATCTACACACAATACCCCATAATGACAAAGCAAAAATAGTTTTTGGGACAATTTTGCTAGTTTATATAAAATAAACTGAAATCACATTTGCCTAAGTATTCCGACCCTTTAGTCAGTACTTTGTTGAAGGACCTTTGGCAGGGATTTCAACCTGGAGCAGGTTTTGATCAGGGAAATCTTTGTACTTTGCTCCGTTCATCTTTCCCTCAATCCTGACTAGTCTCCCAGTTCCTGCCGCTGAAAAACATCCCCACAGCATGATACTGCCACCACCATGCTTCACCGTAGGGATGGTGCCAGGTTTCCTCCAGACGTGACGCTTGGCATTTGGGCCAAAGAGTTCAATCTTGGTTTCATCAGATCAGAGAATCTTGTTTCTCATGGTCTGAATCCTTTAAGTGCCTTTTGGCAAACTCCAAGCGGACTGTCATGTGCCTTTTACCGAGGAATGGCTTCCGTCTGGCCACTCTAGGATAAAGGCCTGATTGGCAGAGTGGTGCAGAGATGGTTGTACTTTTGGAAGGTTCTCCCATCTCCACAGAGGAACTCTGGAGCTCTGTCACCTCCCTGACCAAGGCCCATCTCCCCGATTGCTCAGTTTGACTGGGCGGCCAGCTCTAGGAAGAGTCTTGGTGGCTCCAAACTTCTTCAATTTAAGAATGATGGCGCCACTGTGGTGTTCGGGACCTTCAATGCTGCAGAAATGTTTTGGTACCCTTCCCCAGATCTGTGCCTCGACACAATCCTGTCTCTGAGCTCTACGGACAATTCCTTTGACCTTTTTGCTTGGTTTTTGCGCTGACATTCACTTTCAACTGTGGGACCATATATAGACAGGTGTGTGCCTTTCCAAATCATGTCCAATTGATTGAATTTACCATAAGTGGACAACATTCCAGTTGTAGAAACATTTCAAGGATGAGCAATGGAAACGGGATGCACCTGAGCTCAATTTCAAGTCTCATAGTAAGGGTTCTGAATAATTATGTAAATAAGGTTTTTCAGTATTTTTATTTTATTTTTAATTTGCACACAAAAAAAATGTTTTCGTTTTTTCGTTATGTAGATTGAGATTTTAGAACCTTGTCAGCTCGATCCACCTTTTGGTTACTGGCCCAATGCTCTAACCACTAGGCTACCTGCTGCCCCGTATAGAGAAGCTGTAAGTGTCTAATTGCTTAGGTTACATCCTGAAACCTTTTCACTATTTTTGTTTTTGCGGCCTTGTCTGCTTAGTGCAGTCAGGGTTGCTTTCGGGATTTTTTGCAAGAGACCTGACACCTTAAGCACACAGATCCCGATATCGGTATCAAAATCGACAACATCCAACAAGTCCAACAACGTTTCTAATCAATCCTCAGGTACCCTAATATGTAAATAAACTATACATTTTAAGGAGAATAGTATAATCATTACCAGAGATAAATAACGAAGTGTGCGCCCTCATCCACGCACGCCACAACACTACAATCAAAATGAGAGCCACCTAGAAAAACTAATTCTAGCTCATTTTTCAAAAAACAAGCCTGAAACCCTTTCTGAAGACTAGTGGAAGCTATAGGAACTGCATTCTGGAAGGTATTTCTTTGATTTGCCAATTGACAGGCATTTTAAATGGTAATTTAAAAGAAAATCCGGATGGATTCTCCTCGGGTTTTTCCTGCCATATCAGTTCTGTTATACTCACAGACAGTATTTTAACAGTGTTAGAAATGTCAGTGTTTTCTATCCAATACTACCAATGATAGGCCCAGAAGCTAGGATATGCATAAGTAACAGGTAGTTTACTTTTGGCACATCAGTCATCTGAATTTTAGGACTAATTCCTGATTGACATATCCAAAGCACATGTCTCTACTACTAGTCTACATATTTTACACAGAGGGCGGGGGTCATTCCATATGGATGAATGGAACATTGTGAAGGGCCATTTGCCAAACCAATCACATTTATTTAGTTAAATTGTGATTTTCTAGCATTAAAGGAGAACTTTCCCAAAAATGATCTTCTGGTATTTATTTCATTAGTCTGTTGTTGACATAGTCCCCAAATGTTTTGCTTGTCAGAAATGTCTCTTGCTTTCACCGCTCGCCCTCTCTCTCTCGCTCTGTGTGTATCTCTAACACTTTACTTTGTCCCCAGGCAATGAATGGTTCATGCGCTCACTTCTTTCTTTTCACTGTGCCCTACCCTCTGTCCTTCCTGCTGGCTTTCTCTGGCTTTCTCTCTTGTTCTCTCCCTCCTCCTCTCTCTCTGTCTTTGCCATGCAGTTCACACCGTGTCTATGGCCTTCTGTAATTGCCTATTTGCACAGTTGAAGTTTGTTGATCAGCTTAACCTTTGTCTTGTCTTAAAGCGGAAGATGCAATTTGTAATGTTGAATGGATTGTCTCGTATGTGCTTGTGTGTGTGGTGTGTGTGCTCGTGCGGCACAATTCTATTTGTGCCCTTTGGCGTCAGTGTTTGCTGTGATTTACAGGACAGAAAGCATATGCTGGATGCCTCATACGTGATGCACTAGGTCCCAGACGTCTGGCTTAAATAGACTATCTACTGTGGGATTTAACCTCCCATGTAATGTTGGCTACACAGACACACACAACACCCTATTCATTATTCCAAATATTGACGGAATGTTAACATGCTTCATTTGTGCTTGTTTTGTAAATGTATACTTGAGTTGTAGCCTCTTTTCAATAATAAAGGAGATTGTGATCTTTCAATGTAGTTTAATCGATAAGTTGAACATTTTGTCACTTCTTTCATGTAATTTAAACTGAATGTTTCATTCTTTATTTATCAATGCCATATCCATGTATTTCAATGTCTGTGACTGCCATGTGGATATTAGTGAAAACTTTCATTTGGTGATGACATTTGTTATGTCAGTATGGCTGTATGTAACAGATACTTAGTCTGCTATCTGCTGGCCTGACAATACCTCGGATGAGGTCATGCTCTGTAGAGACAGAACCCAGCCCCTCATTTCACATTTCACATTGAGCTTGTTCACGTTAGTGTGGGTCAGCCATGGCAGGAAACACAGTCAACTTTGTCGACAGATCAGATTCCAAACACACACACACACAGCCTTTCTAGGACACCGTTATCCAAATTGCTGCCTCTGTAGTGGTGCAATAATGTGAAGTGTTGCAATTCACAGATGTTTTAGGTTGTCACAAATAGACAACCACAAGCAAGCGCTCTAAGTGTAATAAAAAGGCATGCTTCTCAAATGCATCACTTTTCCAGTTTACCGCTCAGTAGACCAAAAATAAACAAATCAGAGGCCATTTAGTTTAAAAAATCATCTGATGGATGCACCATGCCACCCCCTATCCCCTCTTATGGAATCCTAAAAGGCAACCCTGGGCTTTGTTGTACTTTTCTCTAGTTCTGTGCTTCCTTCATTAGCTCTGCTCCAGTCTGTAAAATGCCTCCACCCCAGCAGCTGAGGCTTAACTACATGGCTTCACACACTGGACGGTAGCCTAAGAGAGAGAGGATAAGATGTACTTTATTGTCAATTAACTTAGAGAACAGAAATGTCTATGTTCACAATCCAACCCCCCCAAGACACGGATACCGAGGGGCTGGACGCTTTGGGTCTCTTTCTGACAGGGCGATTATACCAGGCACTAGGCTAAAAGGCAGAGGTGTGGACTCGAGTCACAAATATTATGACATGCAGCTCCACTGACTTTAACACCAGTGACTCGTGACTTAACTTGGACTTGAGCCTTTTGACTCGAACTGACTTGATACCCTCCAAGTTCAAATAATAAAAATGATGCTTTTTAGAAAAGTGTGCAGCGCATCAACTCTTCATTGAACGGATTACAGTTTGAATCGGACAGCAGCCAATCAAATTGTGCCAGCTGAGAAAAAGTTGAGCGTGGCTGTGCAGAGGAACGTCGGCGGGTGAATTCAGATGGAGCCCTTGGAAAGATGATACCCCAAAGTATTATTTTCGATTATTAAGACAAAGCTCTATCAACAAAAAAACGGATTGCGACTTGAAAAACAGAGAAAATTAGACTGAGGCGCAACAATTTCAAACTTTGTTCGACATTTGAAGCTGCACAGAGAATGTTGTGGCTAATATAGCTGACAGCTATATCATTTTTTTTTTATTACTTTGCTAGTGTAGCATGTAGGCTAACGTAACGTTAAATTAATGGGCCTCCACACTGTCAGTCAGTCAGTGTGGGAACATGATCATTGCACCCAACTGGCCAGGCAGTTGGTAGCCTAAATCCTGCCTGATGTTACTGCTGTTCCTAAAACCATTGACATATGTTAACCTACTGTAAACACACACAGAGGGTGTGTGTGTGTGTTTGTGTGTGAGAGAAGGTTGGGCGATTTGTGTACACGCCTACATAACCCAATTGCGATCCTCGATAGTCGATCACTATGGGGGGGGGGGGCTGCTCTCTCATGGCTACCCATGTATTTCCATGGAAATATGTTTATTTGGAAAGTAATAAATATATAGATTTTTTTAAAGCATTCATGATTTGCTTAAATGTAATATACTAGCTATTACTCTTGTTAAAAATATGAAATTGTATTCCATTTGGTGAAGAGCACATTATGACTTTTTTAGGGCTCGGACTTGCCTGTCTTGACTTGGGACTTGAGGGCTAGGAACGTGAGACTTTCTTGTGACTTGTAGAACAATGACTTTGTCCCACCTCTGCTATAAGGTGTTCACCCACAAAAGGACTATTTCCTTCAATGTTTATGAACATATGTTCAGTCAATAGACAAGTGCATCAGAAAAACAATAGTCCAAACCCGATATATAATAAAAAAGTTTGAATTTACTCAGAATTTAGCATGATTAGAGTGACTAGAATAACATTAGAGCTGATGTGCCCTCTTGCTGAGCAGAAGAAATATCAGCCCACAGAGAAGCACAAGATTAAACTTCACTCAACATTCTAGAGCAAAAACATTTCTGTAAGAAACCCAACGATAGCCTTTTGTTCCTAGTTTTTAGTATTCGTCTCAGGCTTTTGGCACAATGGTGCACCCGATTCAGCTGCCCTGCGAGCCGAGTAGGCGAACTGTTGCCATTTTGAACCATCACAAGTGTCTGAAGGTACAAACTCTGTCTTCCCGGCAGGCCTGGTGAGCCAATCAAGTGCACTATAGGCCTACCGCTGGCCAATCGGATTGCTCAGATGCCCGTGTCTGCACTAACGTAGCAGGCATAAAAGAGCTACAGCAAAGTTGATACTGTGAGATTTCAAAACGTTTAAAATATAACTAGAGGGAGACTATCAAATCCAATTGTATTGGTCACATACAGTACACGTGTTTAGCAGATGTTATTGCGGGTGTATCTAAATGCTCATGCTTCTAGTTCTGACAGTGCAGCAATATCTAACAAGTAATATCTAACAATTTCAGAACAACTACCTAATACACACATCTAAGTAAAGGAATGGAATTAAGAATATATATGTATATATATGCATGAGCAAAATCAGAGCAGCGTAGAATAAGATATAATACCGTGTATATACATCGGAAGTTTGCATACACCTTAGCCAAATAAATGTAAACTCAGTTTTTCACAATAACTGACATTTAATCCTAGTAAAAATTCCCTGTCTTAGGTCAGTTTGGATCACCACTTTGTTTTAAGAATGTGAAATGTCAGAATAATAATATAGAGAATGATTTATTTCAGCTTTTATTTCTTTCATCACATTCCCAGTGGGTCAGAAGTTTACACACACTCAATTAGTATTTGGTAGCATTGCCTTTAAATTGGGGTCATTGCTTGGGGTCATTGTCAACTCGGAAGACCCATTTGCGACCAAGCTTTAACTTCCTGACTGATGTCTTGAGATGTTGCTTCAATATATCCACATAATTTTCCTTCCTCATGAAGCCATCTATTTTGTGAAGTGCACCAGTCCCTCATACAGCAAAGCACCCTTACAACATGATTCTGCCACCCCCATGCTTCACGGTTGGGATGGTGTTCTTTGGCTTGCAAGCCTTCCCCTTTTCCCTCCAAACATAACAATGGTCTTTTTGCCATTATGGCAGTTTTTGTTTCATGAGACCTGAGGGCATTTCTCCAAAAAGTACGATCTTTGTTCCCATGTGCAGTTGCAAACCGTGGTCTGGCTTTTTTTGTGGCTGTTTTGGAGCAGTGGCTTCTTCCTTGCTGAGCGGCAAGGAAGAAGACACTGTACCCGTTTCCTCCAGCATCTCCACAAGGTCTTTTGCTGTTGTTCTGGGGTTGATTTGCACTTTTCGCACCAAAGTACGTTCATCTCTGGGAGACAGAACGTGTCTCCTTCCTGAGAGGGATGACGGCTGCATGGTTCCATGGTGTTTATACTTGTGTACTATTGTTTGTACAGATGAACTTGGTACCTTCAGGCGTTTGGAAATTAATCCCAGACTTGTGGAGGTCTACAATTTGTTTTCTGATGTCAAGCAAAGAGGCACTGAGTTTGAAGGTAGGCCTTGAAATACATCCACAAGGTACACCTCCAATTGACTCAAATGATGTCAATTATCCTATCAGAAGCTTCTAAAGCCATGACATCATTTTCTGGAATTTTCCAAGCTGTTTAAAGGCACAGTCAACTTAGTGTATGTGAACTTCTGACCCACTGGAATTGTGATACAGTGAATTATAATGAAATAATCTGTCTGTAAACAATTGTTGGAAAAATGACTTGTCATGCACAAAGTAGATGTCCTAACTGACTTGCAAAACTACAGTTTGTGAACAGGAAATTTGTGAAGTGGTTGAAAAACCAGTTTTAATGACTCCAACCTAAGTGTATGTAAACTACCAACTTCAACTGTATAATCTGAGGCAAAGTTGGTTCTTCTGTGGTCAATCCGGACACAAACCAGTAGTTTCTCCCTTTTTTTAAAAAACACTTTGTTGTCAATCCCTATGGAAATACTGTATTACTTTCTTTCAACCGACTGGCTCGTACAAGTGAACGTCATCTCTTGAGTATTGATTTTCCTATAGAGTAACCCGTGTGGCTTGCTTGGCCACTGCATATTTAATGGTCCATAATGCAATGTGCTCCCAAAGTCATCTACAAAGATTTGAATTTCTTCGTTCGTCCCGTCCCATTCTTTGATCAACACCCCTCCTCGCCCCCTGAACTTCCAGTGTGTTATTCAAGACTACATCCCGTGTGTATTGGGATTCAGTGACGTCGGAGGAGCAGATGCACTGTCCTCTGCCAAGGTCGGCCATTTTATGGGGATTCTGCTGCATCAGGTATTCGTGTGATGCCCGGTCCGCTTGGCCCCTCGCTGCCTGCCTCTCTGGCAGACACACAAACGCGCACACATTTTCTCACTCAGATCACATGCTCACACACACACACACACACATCCACAGACCCATACATACTCATTTTGACACAAAGTATGTGACACATGCATTAACTCTCACACAGTCACACACACTTATACATTCTGAATGTTTCTGACTCACTCACTCACAAAGAAGTAGAAGTGCGAGTCAACACACGACCTCCCGTAGCACCACATGGCCTCATATGTCCATTGATTTAAGAAGGGAAGTTGATAGTAGGTTGAATGTGAGTGGTGGTATGACACCATGTCCCACTCAGTTCATATTAATACCTCCCCCATGAGGTCACACCTCATCACTCACTGAGATGATGCCCCAGTATAGAAGGAAACTGTCTGCCAACTTTTATACAAATCCCGGTACGAGTGAATTCGGAACGAGATCGTTTTCCCTACATGCAACTACACGAGTCTTGCACTATAAGTGTTTGTATGTTTGTCGAGTGGGTTCTCTGAAGTACTTGAGCTCCAAATCGGTCAGCAATGGTGCTAACGTCTCACCACCGCTGTCACACACAAACACACACACACACACACACCAGAGCATTAGGGGAGAGTGTGTGTGGCCATCCATCCCCTCCCATTCAGTGCGAGTCGCGTCTGTCGTGACATGTGGGAGTTTATTTCTTCCTTCCATTATTTTCCTTATCTTTTGTTTCCTCCTGCCATTCTTCCTATGATGTTGCTTCTCTCTGCGTCCGCCTCCCCCCGGATACAGTGCTGCGACATTCAGGGAGGACTGTTTGTGTGTGTGTGTGTGGGCTTTTCTTTTCTCTCCTTCTGAGTTCATCACGCTTGATCTTGTCCTCCTCTTCTCATGTGTTTCTCACCTCGGCTGTCTGTGATTTAATCCTGTCCACAACAACACCATGACAAAATCGGACACTGTTTGACATTCCTTGTGTTGATGTACTTTCAATGTAAAATTGGCCCTGTGAAGAACACTGCTTTTGTTGATCCTGTAAAATGCACAGCAGTGACAATGAACAGATTGTCCTTGGTTGTCACTATCTCGTTGAATAACATTGGCGGATTTCCCTGCCTGCAATCCTTTTACCATATGATAACAAACTAATGCAATATGGTTAATTGAAAGGCATCTGGTAAGAAACGACCTGTATTCTATGTTGTTGGCATCCCCTGGTAAGGCACTGACATTTCGATTCGTTAAAACGTAGCAAATAACGTGTGGGATATCTACAGTTTCTGAGGCATTAAAGGTTTCAGCTTTTTGAATGCTTCTGTACATTAGGATTGTTACACCCAGTAGGCTACACAGGGTTTTCTCATAGTACAACTACAGCACTACATTTTATTTCTATCTCTATAGCCATCTATTGGTACTTGTTGGTGTTGCTTATCTAGCATAGCGGGGGTTAAATTAATTTCATCTGCAGCTCGTTGAATGTGACCCCCCCCCCCCCCCCCCCCCCGGGCTACAAATGCTCAAATAACAGATGATTCTTCTCTTTTCCTCTTGTCAATCTTCCCCCTCACCTTCCTCTCCACACATCTCTTTTCCACTGTCATGCTGTGGCTTTCGCTCTCCCTCGCTCCCGTCTGTCTATCTTCTCCTACCTCTCCACATTCTCCCTCCCTCTCTGCCAGGCTGCTCCTGCAGTGAGTCCGTATCATGGAGGCAGGCAGCGGGGCTGCTGCAGCAGTGGGGAGTGCAGCTCTAGGACTGCTCGGCGCCGCGGAAGCAGCCAGCCATGACATCTCCGACAGGTAAGACCTAGCAGCACGACACGCTCACCTCTACTCCTCTATAGCTGCCCTGGCCGGATGGGGCTTTTCAAACCACAACCTCGCTTTAAAGCAGGTGGAGCTGGATATTTGGCTGTGTGCACTGTAAGAGTAAAGGCACGCTTTTCTGTGTCTCACTCTCTGTGTGTGTGTGTGTGTGTGTGTGTGTGTGTGTGTGTCTCTCTGTCTCGCTCTCTCTGTGTGTCTCTCTCTCTGTCTCGCTCTCTCTGTGTCTCTCTCTGTGTCTCTCTCTGTGTCTCGCTCTCTCTGTGTCTCTCTGTCTCGCTCTCTCTGTGTGTCTCTCTCTCTCTCTGTCTCGCTCTCTCTGTGTCTCTCTGTCTCGCTCTCTCTGTGTCTCTCTGTCTCGCTCTCTCTCTGTCTCGCTCTCTCTCTGTCTCGCTCTCTCTGTCTCGCTCTCTCTCTGTCTCGCTCTCTCTGTCTCGCTCTCTCTCTGTCTCGCTCTCTCTCTGTCTCGCTCTCTCTCTGTCTCGCTCTCTCTGTGTCTCTCTCTCTCTGTGTCTCTCTCTCTCTCTGTCTCGCTCTCTGTGTCTCGCTCTCTGTGTCTCTCTCTCTCTCTGTCTCGCTCTCTCTGTGTCTCTCTCTCCTCGCTCTCTCTGTGTCTCTCTCTCTCTCTCTCTCTCTGTGTCTCGCTCTCTCTGTGTCTCTCTCTCTCTCTGTCTCGCTCTCTCTGTCTCTCTGTCTCGCTCTCTCTGTGTGTGTCGCTCTCTCTCTCTCGCTCTCTATGTGTGTGTCGCTCTCTCTCTGTCTCGCTCTCTCTGTGTGTGTCGCTCTCTCTCT